>NC_134488.1:37318754-37381254 GCF_040206685.1 Ascaphus truei | reverse complement strand
TCAAAATCTCACAAACGGCACCTCGTAGCACAACTAAACTTTCACTGTACATTCTGCTGCGGATTTGTAGGTCAACACAACTATTTTGAGCTTCTAATGTCACTCACCTCCCAAATTATGGTTATTCAAAATTTCCCTCGGGTGTCCTGCAAATCAGTTGGAGCAGGAGCAGGGGGCGGGGAGCATGGCTACTAAGGGAGGGGGCATGATCTTGCCTGGATCGGAGCTTTGTGTGTGTCTCTGTGAGATGTGCGGGGGAGATGTGCCAGCAGGGGGGGGAGATGTGCCAGCTGGGGGGGAGGGAATGGGGGGGAGATGTGCCAGCAGAGGGGGGGAGGGACATATTCCAGCATATGGGGAGACACACACACAGACAGACACACACTCAGACAAATCTCACCCCGCACTACATCCAGCAGTGGGGCTGGGGGGAGGAGGGGCCCGGGGTGATGTGCCGCCTGCAGAGGGGAGAGGGGTACACGTATTCAATATTACAAAAGTTAGTTATATATAAACTATCACTCATTATCTGGTGCGCAGTAATTTATTCACATTTTCTATCTTATACTGTATATACCTATTAGTGTTTGTACAGTATATGTATGTGTTTGTGGGGTTGTAATATTCATGCATGTGTTGCGGCTCTGAATATTTGGGACACATTTTTGTTTTATAAAATGGCTCTTCTTCCTTGAAAGTTTGCAGACCTCTGCTTAAGGCCACGCTTATAGTGCCAGCGACGGCGACGCTGACGTCATGCTGCGTTTGCTGGAAAAATCTAATTGAACTGATGTACAGCAATCGCGATCAAGCTGTCGCGCCGTAGCGTTGCGCCTACTGTAAGCACACACAATGGCTTCAATGGATTTGTTGTTACGAGAGGTCGCTGACACTATAAGCACGGCCTAAGTCTGCTGTATCATGGTGGTCTTGGGCACACTGTTTAGTAACCATTTACAGCATGTGCCACACTTTATCATAACAAACCATTAAACCCTGACAGGTCTGTTGTTAAATTGATACATTGTACAAATTTAAACATGGATTCAATTATTCAAGCAAACACAACCCTGACAAACAAAAAGAACGATTCCTGCGCTCCTACCAATTAGGCTAAAATAAAATAATAATCTCATGAAAAAGGGTATTTGGTTAAACCCTTTGGCAAAAGCATTTGTAAACCTGCATGCCACGTGAAGGCATACCCATAATGCAGGTACCTACACTATATGTATATATATATATTAGTTGTCCCATGGACTGGTGAAAAAAGTGTTAAAGCCAGAAGGGGTTAAATAAAGCATGAGCTTATGTGAGTAGTGCAATTAAAATCTGGCTGAAGTTATCTTTACTATAGAGGCAAACTGGGTGCACAAATTCCCTGGTGTGAATATAATACAACTTACACATATTTCTCTCTGTCAGCCTTATACATTCACCTACTATATCATTCAATGGAGGGTGATGTCCAGACTGACACTGGGGTTTATTATACCTGCACTAATTGGAAAATTGGTAGGGGCTCAGTAACTGCAAAGTAAAGCAGATGAGACAATAAACCTACCCCTATGATGTTTCAGAGATACTATATTTAAAATACCCCTTGGGAGTATGCAGCAAAGAAAAGGATTGCCTAATATTTGTGAGAAACTGTACATAATACTGTGCTCCTCCCTATAGAAGTTTGCAGCAGGTAAAAAATTAGGCCTTACAACCCTGACAAGAAACATATGGAAGTTTGAACCTTTCTTTTTTTTTTCAGCTCTTTGGAAATTATGTAGGAGCTTTTTACATTCATTTCATATTCAGACTATTTTGAATATTGCCCACTGTTGTGACTATAATGCTGTGGATTTAGTTGCCTCAATATTTGGACTGGTTCGACTCCTTTACTATGTGTAATGTATAATATATAATGTGGGATCTGAATGATGATTTTGGTGGGTAAGAAATGCACAGAGTATGATGGTGGGATTGTGTAACTTGTGACAGACATTAATGTGCGTCTGTGTGTTCCCGATATTTACAGCGCCGAGAAGCTTCATCCCATGATGTACCATCTGCATGATTTAATTGCACCCAGGGGGTTAATATCTGTCCAGGACGTAGTGTATTATACACACTGCAGCTCACCAAGGTCTTAATTAACATTTGCCATACTGACACTGATAAATATTGTTTCTTTTTATTTTAAGTCACTTTCAGTATAAAACATTATAAGACAGCCCTGGGAATATGATGACTTGTGATTTCTCAACGGGGAAAAAAAGACAACAAATATTAGAAGTGTCAATATATGAAATAAGAATTCTTCTGTTCAAATAAAGTTCTGTATGATCCATTGTTATTATATGTTCTTGTGACTTGTGGGAGGTCATATCATATTTCATTGTTAAAAGGACTTAAAAGAAAGTTAGACGTTTCAACCATCACATCAGAGGCACCAGAAAGATTGCACCAACGACTTGCAATGGATTCCAGTCTCCACAAACATTATCATGATGACGAATTTGATCCAAAAGCTTTTGTAGATACATACTTCTCTGGTAAAAATTTTTCCTTAATAGATGAAATCGTGGATTACCCATTGAAGCAATTGCGTGAAACGTTCTCTTCAGGTTTGTATTTTTATTCTTGACATTTGTGGAGAATTACTTATATTTTTATATGTAGAAAAATAATACATTGTTTTATTAATTAACTAATAATTAAGTCAAACCAATTAACTCTCCATGTGCGGTTTTCCTCATGTCCCGATCTTCACATTACATAGTTAAACACCAAGGGTGTATAAAGGTGTTTTCCAAATGAAATGAAGGAGTGCAGTAATTAGCCAATGTTTCCTACCTGCACATGCGCACAGAGGGAAAAGACACAAGTCCGGCATTGAGCATTTCAATGACTTGATGTACAATGCCACAACCTTTAAAACATTTTTTTTTAATATTTGTTTTTATAAATATTTCTTTACTTTTATTTCCAAAAGTCGATAGTTTACGCTTGTTGGGCAAAGCACATAGATATAGACAGAAATATTGTGGACAGCACTCTCTGAATCTGTAATCTCCTTTAATAAAGTTTAAAAAAGTGCAACAATGCCTTGTCTCTTGCCGCTGTTCAATTTTGGTCGTTTCCAGAGACAAAACAAACACCTTATCCCGCACCTCCTGCAACAACTCCTCCGGGGCAGCCAAATTCCTCTCTCCAAAGTTTCAGGCTTTGGCTCACAAGATCAGAAAAAATGAGCTCTACCGCCTGCTCTGAAATTCCATTTCCTGTTGAATGATGCAATACACCTGCTGCATTGAAATATTGTTATTTTTAATTGTATTGGGATAGTACCAAATGTTATTTTTAAATACCAAAAAAGCTTGTTGAATATTATTAACGTGTATTTTATTCTTTCTAACTGTTGTTTCAGGGCGTGTGCGAGGAGACACATTGATTGATATCTCCTCTGGCGCATCAGTTTACCAGCTCTTATCAGCCAGTGATATCTTCAAAGAGATTATTGTGGTGGAATTTACTGAGCCCAACGTCCAGGAATTTGAGAAATGGCTTAAAAAGGATCCAGGAGCTGCTGATTGGTCATATGCAGCAAAGGCTCTTTGTGAATTAGAAGGCAACAGGTAACATATTTCCGAGTACATTATCACAAGACAAATAACACCTGTATGTGCCAGGGAACTTCTCTCCCATCTTCATGTCCCATCTTGTCAACAGTTTGAACATCAGCTAAGAAAAGTTGTAAACTGTGCTTCACAAATAAGTAGAGAAGGGAGAAACTGTCAAAATCCATTTCCTAGAATTTCCCGAGCTTTCCGTTCCGTGGTGTAAAATCAATTGATGGATTGTCCTAGTTTCAATCCATCTGCATGAATCCGAAACCGCCATTGGATACAATCCATATGGATTTTCAAGGCACCAACCCGTGGATTCCGCAATCTGTTGGTAGATTTAAAAAAAAAATTACACACAGATTACTGAATCCATGGATTGGATTCTTAAAAATCTGCCAACGAATTGCGGAATCTGCCATGTGAATTGTGAGAGATAAAAGATTCCAGAAAAGATGACTCGCCCTTTTTGAGACTGATTCACGAAAATCCTCGGAGCAAAGGAACCGGACGATCAGTTGGATCCATAATCTTCAAAAAAAATTTGCCCATCGCTACAAATAAACTCCTTTCTCTTTGTCATTCCCTATTAACTTAATTAAGCTTTATCAATTTATAGTATCAAGTTACATTAAACAGGTAGAGATTGTTCTCTCCCAATGTTTATATTTTATACCTAGTGCTTTTATCTTTGTATTGTATTATAATTATTTAAAGTCCAGTGTCTGTATACTCACTATGTAAAGCACTGAGCACATAACCGGTGCTATTCAGCAGTTACACATATACATACTGTATGCACAGTATATAACACACATTGTAAGTCTCGATGGACACCATTATGGACAGAACAGAAATGTGAGCACAGGAAAGTCGCTTTTATCTTCCTATAAATCCAACCTATTATATGTTTATTTATTTATTTATAAAATGTTTTACCAGGAAGTGATACATTGAGAGTTAACTCTCGTTTTCATGTATGTCCTGGGCATAGAGTTATCATGACAAATAATACATGGTTACAAATACATAGTTACATAAGTGAACAGGGTATACATTAAATACATTATATCAAGACATTGCATGCACAGTAAAGGTATTATATATCATTGGTGTATGTAAAAGTTACAGATTATTCTCTGGTAGATTGTTCCAGTTTTGGGGTGCACCGTAAGAGAAGGAGGAGTGGCCGGATACTTATTGTATCTCTCAATCTTTATAGCTATAACCAAGGAATAAAAGTGAAAAGCAAAAGGAAATATCTGGGTTTCAATGCAATTTAGATTGGTCTTTGAGATTAACAACTACATTGTATGGTAATTTAGGCAGTTTCCACTGTGGTTAACAGTTATAGTTAGTAATTTCTGGAAGCAAATCTAAGCCCAGAGTCAAAAAGGGTAATTTAATTCACTCCTTTCTCTTTGTCATTCCCCATTACCCTAATTAAGACGTATTACCTTATAGTGTCAAGTTACATTATACACTCTTCAGGTAGAGATTCTTCTCTCCCAATGTTTATATTTTATACCTAGTACTTTTATCTTTGTATTATAATTATTTAAAGTCCAATGTCTGTATACTCACTATGTAAAGCACTGAGCAAAGAACCGATGCTATTCAGCAGTTACACGTATACATACTGTATGCACAGTATATAACACACATTGTAAGTCACGATGGACACCAATGTGTTTACGGACGGTACAGAACTGTGAGCACAGGAAAATCACTTTTATCTTCCTATAAATCCAACCTATTATATGTTTATTTATTTATAAAATGTTTAACCAGGAAGTAATACATTGAGAGTTACCTCTCGTTTTCATGTATGTCCTGGGTATAGAGTTAGGATGATAAATAATACATGGTTACAAAAACAGTTACATAAGTGAACAGGGTATACATTATATTCAAGGCATGGCATGCACAGTTAAAGATAATATATATTATAGGCGTATGTAAGAGTTATAGACCAGATTTAAATGTGAGACAACTTTAATTTTGAAAGAACTTCGACTGGTGGCGGCTGTGAGAGTCTCCGGTAGATTGTTCCAGTTTTGGGTGCACGGTAAGAGAAGGAGGAGCGGCCGGATACTTACTGTATGTCTTTCTCTTTATAGCATTAACCAAGGAATTAAAGTGAAAAGCAAAATGAAATCTCTGAGTTTCTCTGCAGTTTAGATTGGTCTTTGAGATTTTGCTGCTGAAAAGAAATTGAAAAACAAAAAAAAAGTAATGTGTAATAAAAACTACATTGCATGGTAATTTAGGCAGTTTCCACTGTGGTTAATAGTTATAGTTAGTGATTGTTACTTGTGTGGATAATTTGTGGTAGCAAATCTAGGACCCAAGTCAAAAAGGGTAATTTATCAAAGTCTTTAGATTGTGAGAGGTGGGCTTTGATAAATCTGGTGCAGTTTTTGCACTGGTTTTGTCCCTTTTTTGCTGACCTTGGAATAGTCCCTGTGATGCTAAACTTTCTGCAAAACCAGCAGTCTGTGAGTTACTCCAATAATTTATACTTTCATTCTGGATCTAAAGTAACACAGGTTATTCCTACAGAAAGCTGCAACGTCCATGTCATGGGAATTATGGGAGTTAAGGTGATCCATATAAAGGAATAATGGGGGACATGTACTGCTGAGATCTGCTGATACAAATAGCACAGGCTTCAGCTAGTAATGAGATAAAGGTCCACATTTCCTTACACTGAATATACATCCATTGTGAAAGGGCTTCCATGTGCATTGTATGACTTTGTGCAACATATTTAGCTCATCTTTCTGGTCAATAATTGTGTGTGTGTGTGTGTGTGTGTGTTAGATAGATAGATAGATATATATATAGAGAGAGAGAGAGACAAATCACCAAAAAATCTACTCGCCACCTAGTATTACACGTGTGCTGCTTGGGCCAATAGGAGCTCGCCACAATGTAAAATCCACTCGCCCGGGGCGTGCAAATGTATAGGTTTGTCGAACACTGTATATGTATGTATGTGTGTATTCAGACACTTACAGTATAATAGTATTTTGTTTTTAATTTTAGAGAAGGATGGCAGGTAAAGGAAGACAAAGTAAGAAGAGCCATCAAACAGGTTGTGAAATGGGATGTTTGTAAGGACAATCCTCTAGACCCTGTCGTCTTGCCACAAGTGGACTGTGTGCTCAGCCTTTGGTGCCTACACAAGATTAGTGGAGACAAGGAAGCTTACCAGAGCAACCTGAGAAAATTTGCATCACAACTGAATATTGGGGGTCACCTGTTACTCTTTGAGCTATTAAATATGACATATTATAAGCTTGGTGAGCACAAGTTCTTTATCCTGACCTTTGATGATAAATTTTTAATAGAGGCTCTCAGGGATGCAGGGTACGTCATTGAGAATAATGATGTGCTCCCCAGCAGAAAGGGCTGTGATTTGTTAGATTATGAAAGTGTTATGTATGTTATAGCGCGCAAGGAGAGGGAGGTTTAATGATCTAATTCTGGAAGATTAATGTTTACACAGGAGAGAAAAGTAAGAATATGTCATTATTATTACACGATTTCACCACTTACAGTATCCAATGAGACCTTTCAAAATGTTGAACTCTATTTAATCAATAAATGCCTCTTTATTTTCTTTTTTTTGTCCATGCACAATAGCTATTGAATGACAAAAGCATTAGCAATATATGAGGACATGTGTTTGCTTATAACATAAAATACATTTTAATATTAATTGGAATAGTAAATGTTTGCAAACTGCATTCAGGGGATGGGGAATAGTTCAGGAAAATTTACTTGGATTTTTTTTTTGTCCCATGTTCTGTTGGACGCTGAAATGTTCCTGCTAAGAATATAATGTTTTACTTCTTAGACCTTATTATAAAAAAATAAATGATTTTCAAGTACATTACCTAATGTCCTTGCTGCTTCATATGGAGTGTATTGTACCTGATTGCTGCTGAGTATAGTTGCTTAAAGTCATCATTGCAGCGTGAGTGAAGCCTGGCTGTCTTGATCAGTGTGCTAGAGGAGTAATGGTGGGATGTTTCACGGAGGCGCTAATCGTATTGAGGATACATTTTAAAGCCCTATATTTTAATTATTTATAAGATTTTTAAACTTATACCATTCTACCATGTACTGTTCTTAGGGTCAATTCTCATACCTATTTATGCATTTATGCTAATTTATCATCTTTTCCCTTTGAGTGCTATTGAGCGCACATAATAATAATAATAATAATAATAATAATAATAATAATAATAATACTAGCATGTTCTTTTATAGCGCTGCTAGTTTTATGCAGCGCTTTACAGAGACAATTTGCAGGCACAAGTCCCTGCCCTGTAGAGCTTACAATCTATGTTTTTGGTGCCTGAGGCACAGGGATATAAAGTGACTTGCCCAAGGTCACAATGAGCCAACACCGGGCATTGAACCAGGTGCCCCTGCTTCAAACTCTCAGTGCCAGACAGTGTCTTTACTCACAGAGCCACTCCCTCTCCCCAACATTTATAATTACAATTATAATTTATAATTACTGGACTATGTGTCATTCAGTTTTTTCATTTTGACTCATTATTATCCCCTCGTGCGCCGGTCACTCCTGTTTACTATATAAGGAGTGCTGGTATCTCATCTGTTTTTGTTTTGCTTTGTAATAGACAATAAATCACAATTGTTTTTGAAGTTCACAAACTAGAAGTACAGTAATTTGTAAAAAAAATAGCATTATTCAACAACAGTACTGCAAAACGTAAAGAACCATTACTAATAAAACACGTTAAAAGGTAACTAAAGATTATTTCCAAGAAATATCTATAAGTTATTGGGGCCTACGCAGTAAGCATTCATAAGTCACTTATCGACCACTTATCGGCCAAAATGCCTACTCTGATTCAGTAAGCGTCGATAAGTGGGTGATAACGGCCTGTATCGCTGGGAAAAAACTTTTCAACAAAATCAAATCGCCGACTGAGAAGCGATAAGCCCCATATCTACGCTTTTCTGAATGTTCATAAACACGCGCGATTCTAGTAGCCGCGAGTAGGAGATCGCCGCCTATCGCCACCTATCTCGGCCCTAGAATAGCGATTTTATCCCCAAATCCAAACGCCAGCAAAAGTTGGCAGATTGGTGGAGAGAAGCGTCGATAAGGCAGCGATACAGCACTGCATTGGATTGATGCCGGGTGTCTCCGGAGCTTATACACATTAATACCAGCACCGGAGACCCCCGGCATGAATCGATGCAGGAACAATGCATTTAAAGGCAACTTCATCACCCTAGTGGCTAATCGCTACGGCAAAGAAGGGGTTAACCACCGGTGTCAGGCTTATTGTGGGTAGCGTGGGTGGGTGATGGGGGTATTTGGCCCTTAGTGGATGTTTAGGTCTTGCAGGGGTGTTGAGGGTGGACTTAACCCCTTCATTACCTTAGCGCATGATACAGCTACAGCAATGAAGGGGTAAACCCTCCCGCTACCCACCTGCAAGGCCTAAATACCCATTCTTAGGGCTAATACCCCCATCACCCACCCCCGCTACCCACAGTAAAAACAATACACACATAACAATCCTACTACCCTACTCCAAGGCCCCAATAAACATAGCAATATTTAATAAACACCCATAAACCACACACCCCCTGCGCCCTCCAAAAATGTTAAACCATGATTTATTTTTTAACATATAGGATTCATACCCCAGGCCAACGGGGGTTCCTGATGGGCCCGACGGGTGTCCTCAGGCCCAACAGTGCACAAGAGGAGAGTGCCCACAGGTGTCTGGAGGCCTCCGGGTGATCCACACTAGGCGCCATGGGCCTCCAGGTGGTCCCCAATGAGGTCCATGGGTGGGCCTGTGGGTGTCTGGGGTCCAAGGGTCATCCCCACAGGTGTCTGAGGGCCCTCAGCTTGTTCCCACGGGGGTTTGATTGGCTGTTAAAACCATGTGCCGACTTGCATTTTTTTTTAATGATGTCACTTAAAGGGAATGATGCCAGCAAATCAGAATGGCTGTTATTCATTTCCCTTTAAGATGACGTCACTAAGTCCAAGACGGCCGGCGTCCCATGTTATTTCAGCCAATCAAATCGTGGGAATAAATTCCTAAATCTTATTTGTTGTTGTACACCATGTGACGGAGTTATTTTAGGTCAAGTATGTGACGTCATCCAAAGGGAGTCAAATGGTGTACGTCAATTGTGACAATTGAGGAATTGGTACCCACAATCTGATTGGCTGAAATACCATGGGGCGTCAACCATGTTGGATTTAGTGACGTCATCTTAAAAGCAAATGAAGCACAGCCTATTTGATTGGCTAGCACTTGATTTTAACAGCCAATCAGATGGCTGTTAAACCAGTTCCAGCCAAAATGTGACGTCACAAGCCCTATTTAAGGCCATGACGCCTCATTTGAGCCCAAGAAGACGACGAGACAACATCGGTTGGGATCTACCATGGGACTTTTTGGATTACAAGAAGAAGATAGAAAAGTAAAAATATCAAGAAATGGTGACAGGAAGATAGAATGAAGGTGATTAAAGAAAGAAGAAAGGATTTTGGTACCTGATCCGGATCTTCATGGCGGATGGCATCAGATGCTGTTTGAGGCCTTTAAGGTACGTGAGCTTCCTGTTTCCCCGGTAGTCGGAGGGCCAGCGCTTCTAATGGTAAGTAATATATTGCATGTTTGTAAATGTATTTTTTACAGGTTTTTACATTGGATGTGATTTTTTATTTTTTTATTTTTACTCATTGACTGATAATATATTAATCTGTACTACTTTAGAGTACATATCAATACATTATTAGGACAATATTTGGGGGGCATTTCTGGCGTTGTATTGCTGCTGTTTTTAGCAATGTCAGTTTATTATGTGGATGTAATTGTTTGGTATCTTTCTGCTTGATTGAAATAAAATGTTGGCGATTGTTTTTCGTTTTTAATTAATTATGTATTGTGTTGGGTAATGCATTTAATGGTTGTTTCTGATACTTTTTAAATGTATTTCTTTGTAATTTAAAGTTTCAATTAATTCATTAATGCTGTATTAATCAATTGGTTACTGTTAGAATTATTTCCGAGATGGTTACTGTTTGAAATAATTCCGAGTTGTTTGGTTAATTAATTGCTTTGATTGGTTAATGGTTTAATTAATTAATTGTTGATCTTGTTAATGCTTGTATTAATTTGATTAGCTGCTCAGTGTTTTTATAAAGTAAAGTGTTTTTTTTGGAGTTTTGTAATGTTTTATTATTGTGTGTTTTGAGCATTAATGTATTGTGATTAGGGTGCCCATTGAGTGCTATAGTGACTTATCATACCCATATTTTCATATGGACATGATGTACCACTATACTACTCAATGGGTACAGGGTGGGTATAGTGAGTCCAGGGAGGGTGGTTAGGTTTCCCGGGTGGGTAGCAGGGCAGGGTGGGTTAACCCCTTAATGACTATAGCGGTTATTAGCCGCTAAGGTGATTAAGGGGTGACGTGGATGTCCTTCATATTGCTATGGTAAGTAGAACTCTATTTATTAACTTGATTAATGTTGGCTAATGTGTTTAATAATGGGCAAATCCACATCTGGATAATAGTTATTTTGCACATTACTGTATTGTATGTGTTTGGTGGTGGTGGGGGGAGGGTTGATTGAAATGTAGGCCATGTTTTATTTGTTAACATACAGGGTTGGTACCTTAGGGCTACGGGGACCTATGGAGACCAACTGAGGACCCCCGGAGTATCACAGGTTCCACCTGCAGACCCCCGGGGGACACCTGTGGGGAAGAACCGGGGGCCCCACAGCTATGGGGGCCCCGTGGACCCACAAGGACCACCTGAGTGCCCCAGACCCAGTGGGAACCACCCGAGGACCTCAGATATTTATGGAGATGACTCAGGGACCCCCAGACACACACGGGTTTATCTTTGGACCTCATTTGGGACCACGGTGACCCACGAGGACCACCTGGAGGCCCATGGCGCCTAGCGGGGACCACCCGGAGGCCTCCAGACACATCCACTGGGACCCCCATCGGCCTGGGGTATGAATCCTGTATGTTAAAAATAAATAATGGTTTTACATTATGGGGGGCACAGGGGGTGGGTGGTTTATTTGCGTTTATTAAATATTGATATATTTATGGGGGCCTAGGAAGTGGGTAGTGGGGCTTGTGTGTTTATTGTTTTATTGTGGATAGTGGGGGTGAATGAAGGGGGTATTAGCCCAAGGGATGGGTGTTTAGGCCTTGCGGGTGGGTAGCGGGATGGGTTAACCCCTTCATTAACGTAGCAGTTTTAACCGCTAAGGTAATGAAGGGGTTAAGTCCACCCGCAACCTCCCCGCAAGGTCTAAACACCCACTAAGGGCCAAATACCCCCTTCACCCACCGACGCTATCCACAATAATCCTGGCACGGTGGAAACCCCTTAATTGCCTTAACGATTAGCCCCTAAGATAATGACGTGGGCTGTACATGCATTTTTCCTGCATCGGATTTATGCCGGGGTTCTCCGGTGCTGGTTTTAATGTGTTTAAGCTCCGGAGATCCCCGGCATCAATCCTATGCAGGAAAAGGGCCTGCATTTTTTCTAAGTTCCATATCGCTGCCTTATCGATGCTTCTCCCCACCAATCTGCTAATTTTTTCTGGCGTTTGGATTTGGGGGGGGGGGGAAGAAAATCGCTATTTTAGCGTTTACTGCATAGGCCCCTATGTCCTTAAGAATGCAAGGTTACATACTTTACCAAGAATTGTACATTTTATAATAGCATGTTCATCAGTTATTCATAAGGCATTCATATATGAAATATATTTACAAATGAATGACATTTATTTTATTCCGTTTACTAAAATAAAAGAAAAAGAATGGACACAAGCGCACCATGGATTAGCATAAAATCAATATTTAATCTGGTCACACAGACCACAAAAGACAATAAATGGTTAAAGCAGCACAGTAGCAGCACAGTGCTACACAATACACATAATTACAAACCATATAAAATACAAATGAAAAATATATATAAGGTAACTCTCAATAATGGGATGCATTGTATTGGGAGTTGTATTGTATTGTATGTCTTTATTTATATAGCTAAACAAGAGTGATATGCTGCACACCAAGAGAATAATAATACATTCAATATTACCGGTGCTGCTGCTGTTATGGTAATCCAAATCTGAACTGATGAAAAGGATGCATATAGGACTGCTATAAGCAAACGTAATCATTAATTGTTATATGTGTTCATTTACACGCTAAGGCAATGATGGTCTCCTGAGGTTCATGTATGTCCCATTATTTTTCTGGGATATATGTGGGAGAGACCATGGAAGGAGTGAATCCATGTAATATAACTTTCTTGTCAATTACAGTGTGTGTCATTATTTTTGGGTTGGGACATGGCAGTGTACTGGTTAAATTCTGAAATGCTGATGTCGTCAATTGAGGCAATCACCTGCAAACATCACACTTGTGGCCAACTGTTTGGGAGGGATACCCTATATAAAGCCTCCATTTTGTTCATTTAGTGTGGATGTGTTTGTGAGGAAAGATAGAGTCGAGTTGGTGGTAGTAGTTGGAGAGTTGGAGAGAGTTGGTGATTTGTTGGCGAATATTGAGTGAGTTGTCTTGTGTTATTATATTTTGTTTATCTACTTTTTTGTATTGTTAGTGTGATTGAACTTTGTTAGTGTGTCATTTTTCTTTATATTTGTTTCTTGTGAGTGAGTCAAATAGAGAGGATGAGTGGATGTGGGAGTGGACGTGGGAGTGGACGTGGGAGTGGATGTGGGAGTGATGTGGTGGCTGGTGGGAGTGGGGGTGCGGTGGAGCGTGGGAGTGGGAGTGCGATGGAGTGTGGGAGTGGGGGTACGGTGACTGGTGGGGAAGTGGGGGAGTGTTGGAGCGTGGGAGTGGGGGTGCGGTGGAGTGTGGGAGTGGGGGTGCGGTGGCTGGTGGGGAGTGTTGGAGCGTGGGAGTGGGGGTGCGGTGGAGCATGAGAGTGGGTGTGCGGTGGCTGGTGGGGGTGCGGTGGCTGGTGGGAGTAGAGTGAGACGTCGTGCCAGGGCAGGTACGTCCCGTGATGACACTCCAGGTGGTGGAGTGCAGGTGGATGAGGGTAGCGGGACTACTGGACTGGGAGAGAGGAACACTGTTCAGCATACAAACAGTGATGATGATAGTGATGAGGGGCCATCAACAAGCCAGGCGCGGCCGGAGGGCCTAAGAAACCCCCGCTTTACCCATTGCGAAAATGACATCCTGGTTGAAAGTGTCATGGATTCGTATGAGCAACTCTATGGATCATTAGCATGTAAGTTTTGTATTTTAATTATTCGAGAACAATATATACATTAGGTTGTATATGCCGCATTCTAATGTATTAACTATATTTCACATGTGTAAGTTGTGGGGTGCTGTGGAACAATGAAGGGACCTCTAATCTATCTTAAGTACATAAAGAACATAAAAAGTGTTGTCCGCACTGATAATGAATAATAAATAATCAATGATACTTTAAATGATGATATATATGAATGACTCAAAGTGAGGGTCATTCATAGTCAATGTGCCTACAAAATTTCATTACATACAATTAACTGGATGGTGAGGGAAAGGTGAAAATTGTCATTATGAAAAATTATGGGATATGATAAACACATCCCTAAGAGGGAAGGAAGTGGTTTAGATGAGACGCAGGGGAACGTGACGTTTCGTGCTCAATTACCCCTTTTACAGGCCCATTATCATAGTCAGCACAAAGTGGGACTATGGGCTCTATGCAGTAAGCCCAGAAAAAGTGCAATCGCCAAGGGTACCTTATCGGCATGATTTTTGCGATTTCTCCTCTCCGTATGCAATAAGTGCCAAATCCCTTCAGATTGAAGCCGAAAACATTTGCGCCCACTCTGCCATTGATTTTCCGATCACACACAGGTGTATCGGCGTGCATGGCGGGGTGCTGTTAGGTTCGCCAATTAAACTTCTTGCTGAATCTGCCGAAGCAAGCATGTTTTGGGTTGCGCGGCCCATTTAAAGGAAGTGTGTATTGTTATTCAGTCTCTGTGTTGTTGGGAGAGAGAGAGACACACACAGAGCTGGGCGATTTATATATTTCTGTTTGACTGACAGAGTTGTTGTGTATTGTGAGAGGCTTGTCCTTTGTTGTTTTGTTTACATCTTTGTCTTGTTTTCAATTTGTAAGTGTTCGGTGCGATTGACTTTAAATTTCTTTTCTGTTCTTTGTGAGTGCTAGAGGTATGGCCGCAAGATGTGGGAAGAGTGATGCTGGTGTGAGTGGTAGTGGTAGTCTTGCGAGTATGTGTCTGAGTGAACGTAGGGTTCCGGAAAGTGCTGTTGCTGCGAGTGGTGTTGCTGGGAGTGTGAGTGGTGTTGCTGGGAGTGCGAGTGGTGTAGCTGTGAGTGCGAGTGCTGCTGGTGGCTCTGTTGCTGGTGCTGCTGGGGTGTCTGGTGGTGGGGTGGTTGCTGGTGGCCCGCTTTTGGAGTCTCTTCCATTGGAAGGAGAGTCCAGTCAGCAGCAGCCAAGCTCTGGGCCTGCACGTATTCGGAAGAAACGTGTGGAGCGGCCACGTAATCCTCGGTTCAATGAGCAGGAAAACACAGTTCTTGTCAAAGGGATTCTGGAGCACTATGACTGTCTGTATGGCCATTTACTAGGTAAGTCTATCTTTGCATTCATTCTTCAAATACATGTTATCCTAGGTCATGTGAGGTGTCTTAATATCAAAATATTATTCCATAATATCTATCAATTCAACTTAATTGTTACATACATATTTTAATCATGCTTTAGACCGACAATAACAATCAGTCGTACAATGTGGCTAAAGTTCATGCAATATTCATGCAAGCTTCCTTATATTTCTATGTTAACACGTAAATGCTCATGTGGTACACATATTACACCTAAACCAGCATGTTTGGTATCTCTTGGAACAGCTAGCACTTTACGAAACTATTCGTTTTTATAAAAAGAATTAACGTCATATATGATGTATGTATTTCTAGGGCGGACAAGTTCAGCATCAAAAAAAGAAATGTGGAATCAAATAACATTTGCTGTGTCTGCGTGTGGGAATCATGTCAGGGACAGGAAGAATTGTCGGAAGAGATTTAACGATATCAGGGCAACATTAAAGAATAAAATACAAGCACAACGGATGCATGCTTCTGCACTGGAGGTGGGCCGCCAGCACAACCTCTCATCTTAACACCATTGGAGGAGCAGCTGCGGGAAAAATTCCTTCCCGTCGTCGTGGAGGGTTTGGCCGGTGACAGAGATATTGGAATTTATTCGTCTCCATTTCCACCAGGTGACAAATGTTACTGTACTAGGTGTGTCGTAAGTTACAATTCTTAGCTATACAGCAGCGGCAGCTTTTATTCGAGTAAAAGCCGCCGGCTGCATGCGTCTGGGAAGTGGGTAGCCGCGGCGCGTGGCGGCGCACTGTGACGTCACAGTCACATGCGCGCCCGGCTTCCCCATCTTCCCCGGCTTCCCCAGGCTTCCCCGACACCCCTGGAGATCAAATTAAGGTAAGCTGGGGTGCGGGGAAGCAGAGGGGCAGAGCAGGGGCCGGGTTCGGGGTCGGGAAGGGGAGTAAATTGCGCGCGAAGTGGAGGGGGGGTACGTGGGGGAAACGCGGCGGCGCGCGGTTATTACTGGCGGCAGCTGGGGTAGATCCCGGCATGCCGCCGGCATTTAGTGCAATAAAAGATGTCGCTACTGTATTTCCACTGCTACTTATACTTTCTTCCCAATATAAGCATACCTACATATATATCTGTATATATGTCTCTCTCTATATCAATCTATCTATCTATCTATCTATCTATCTATATTAATATCTCGTTGTCCTACAAAAATAACAACTTAATATATAAGGTGGCATAGAGTGCTCATTTGCATGTCATTTCCCACAATCCCTTGCTGCAGTGGAAGAGCTGTATGCTGGCCGATGATGGGGAACGACAGGGTTGCACACCTGTCTAAGACATGCAAATGACCATACAGTAATATGTACTGTTGCTGTAAATATATATATACATAAATATTTGATTGATAGTCTATGTAACACCTATAAACAGGACATTACTGCCTCATCAACTCTTGTATGGAAGATAGTGCATTTAAATGCGAAAAGACCTCAATTGCAGTAACACATTTCGTTATGTTTAATAAAATGTCCTTTTTTGTTTCATTTCATATACAGAGAGCATAATTAGGAACATGTAGCATATGTTATTTAATTGTGTTCATATGTAGCTCACTTCATATTATTATTTCGCTCATGTACCAGTGTGTGAAACCAGCTGCAGTGAATATGTAATCACAGCATACACGAGAACACAGGGGTGGGGTTGGGCACCCAGCCAGATAACAGGGTCATGTTACGGTCAACTTTTTGGAGACGCCTTACAGCTGCTATAAAAAAAAAACTCTGGGTGATGTCACGTGTTGGGGGAGGGACTACAGTTCGTAGAAGCTGCCAAACATAAGTTCATCACATTCATTTGAAATGGTAACTCTATGAAAACTTTCACCGACCAGGCCACTATGTATGAAAACGTACGTAACTCATTCGTTCACACATGTTCTTTGAACCTTATATCATCAGCACATTATCACATCAGTAGCATCTGTGAGCGACACACTGCATGTGTTGTTGAGTGTCAGCCACATTGAGCGCTACACCTGCTTCTATTAATTGTTCACACATATCCATAAAAAAAACATTAAACATTTCCACTATTACGTACTGAATTATACGCATAGTCAACTTTGCGGTCATGGTAGTGATGTACATTATTATTTTTATATTACTACACAAGATATGCAGTGGATGTCCAATAGAACACTTAATTGTACAACGCATTCCTGCATAAAAATTGTATGTTGTATGGTATTTACCAAAAAAGTGCCAAGTAGCCTCACATGTACATTGATGATTAAATGGATAATGTGCAGCTTGGCAGAAATATCTTTTCATTTCATTAAGTGATGCTGTTATTTAGCCATAAATACTCCAAAAACACTAACTCTATGTTAATTATGTACACATGTCAATTAAAATCTTATGTTATTCTTCTATATAGTTGCTCCTGGAGCTCATGTGTCACCTCACACTGAACAAGTCTCATCACCTGGCTCATCCAGCTCCTCATCAAGGCTGGAAGGTGAGTGTATGAGGTGCAGGATCTAATGTCTACATTTATAGATTTAATGTTGCCATGCTAAATAAATGCCTTTCACATGTATTTAACTTCACATCAGTTATTGACACAGAAAATGTAGTTTGTAATGACAACATGTATTGTGTGTGATGTAAACTATCAGCTAGGAGTTGTGAGGTTACAACAACTTTCATTCATTCTTCTTTCACACTGAGTCGAAACATAATTGTTACTTCAAGGTACATTTTATTTTGACACAATAGAAAATTTATGGAAACATGTTGTTACACTGTGAGAACAACTCTCATTATATTGACAAACAACAGAAAGTTCCATGGCAGTTCATAGTGTCTTCATTTATTTCTAGAAGCTGATGTTGCCAATGAAAGACAAATTCAATCAAGTGTCCATGAAGATGTTCCCACTCGACGAGTAACACAGCATTCCAGTCCTCCTCCTCGTGACACATACTCAGCTATTGTAGCTTCTGAAGAAAAAATTGTGCTTGAAGAAAATCGTCGCCATTCAGAAATGATGTCAGTGCTTGAAAGGATGATATCACAGCAGGAAAGTATGATATCACAGCAGGAAAGGACAATATCACAAATGTCGCAACTTCAAAGAGTCATCATCCAAGTTCCTAAAGAAATACAAAATGTAAACAGGACATTACAAGCAATTGTTGATAATCTAAGGCAAGCTAATCAGTTGAGAATTACTGCAAGAGAACAACAACGAGAGAGAGAGAGAGAGAGAGAGAGAGAGAGAGAGAGAGAGAGAGAGAGAGAGAGAGAGAGAGAACAACACCTATATTTCACACACCTTTTTTTTTTTAAATTAAAACCGTACACTTGTTTTGCACATGTTGATTAAGCAGAAATAAAAGTTTTGATTACAGAGAAATGGCTATCTTACCCAAAGAATGTGTGACAATAATTTTAACACATTTGTAGCGGGTGCAAAACAAGGAGTATAACATAGAGCTTGTATTGTAACCTTGGAAAAAACCATGAAGATAACATGTTACTATTTTCAAATTCAGCAGACAAACATATGCGCTCAACTTAGACACATCACTTCAACACTGCAGAAATGGCAGAAGCTTCCACATTGCACAGCTATCCACAAAAATCATACAAATTTATGATTGCAGAAGCTATAGAATCAACTGATGAAAAGAGCTAGCGTGGCCCAAATCTATAACTTGATCCAAACGAAATATCCATACTACAAAGAAGCATGTCGAGAATCAAATTTTAAAACTTCTGTACGATTCATTTTATCATCAAATGAATGTTTTGAGCGGGTCCATGATCGCCTAGATCAACGATATGGATGTTGGCATATTGCACCATCATTCAAAATTACCATGGAACATGGAACATATCTTCTGTTAAATAGCATATTTTTTCCTAATACCACTTACAATGGAGTCGCACCGATTGGCACGTCTGCTGCTATACCTGCTGCAATACCTGCACCCTCCATTTAGCAAGACCAGATGCAAGATGCACATAACTCCTATGATATATATCCAAACTTATTTGGACAAGACCAATGTGGATGGGAAAACAACTAAGAACTGTACGTACCTCTGGACGTTTTGTTTGAAGAAGGCAGTGCAGATTCCTATGAGCGCCTCATGGAGATGTGTGTCATTCAGGATTCAACGGTTGCCTCAACCATGGATGAAAATTCTTTCTGGAGCGAGCAGTTGCAGCCAAACCAGTTTTGACTTCTACAAGAATGGTGAATACAATGATCGTTATGCGTTTACTCACAGTAAAAATATAGACATTTTTTCTATCCACCATTTTGTAGCCAAATGCGTGGATACAGCAATCAATTGCAGACAGCCTTACATGTAGCGTGCACAAACACATTATTTCCTACTGTATTACAACATACTGCAGGACCAAGCATTACTACACATTGTTGATTGAATCACAAAACCTAGATTCATATGTCTTGTAAAGTATCATTTCCACATCTTACACTAACTGTAACACACACCTCGTTGTTTAGCATGCAACATTGAAAAAAAATTGTGTCTGCCACATATGACGTGGGACCCTTGTCATGTCCCAAGGCGTCCTTAAAAAGGTTTACGTATGGAAGCCCCGCCCTCAACCGACGTGCGCACGTGAAAGCGTATTGGCTGTGCCCGTTGCTTATTGTTACGGTCAATGCAGTGTGTCATGCCCGCGCTTCGGTGTTTCGGTTCGTGCACAGCGCTGGAGGCCAATGTTAATTCAGTGGGAGGAGTGTTTGCGTGCATTTCACGGTGCGTTAACATGACGTCACACGTCTTTTATGCGCTCATTGGCTGATCGCCCGTTGTTTCCGTGCACACACGTCCGTTTACAACGTTTATATAAGTACGTGTATAGAAGTGATTTAGTTTCGCTTCAATAGCATAACTTCCAAACATTATATTCTTACTGCTAGCAGCACCATGGAGGGACATGTATTCAACGCACAACGTCCACATTGTTTAGGGCATGCGCTAAGACTTAGTACACACAATCGTGAAGTGCGCGCGCAAATGACGTTGTGCGCTCACATTATTATGTATACAGGCACCGGAAATATCATATCCGTAGTAATGCCAGCAACGCCATAATATAAATGACAATTCAATATCTGTGGTTTGATCCTGGCACTTTCAACATACAGTAGCGACATCTTTTATTGCACTAGATGCCGGCGGCATGCCGGGATCTACCCAAGCTGCCGCCAGTAATAAGCGCGCGCCGCCGCGTTTCCCCCACGCACCCCCCCCTCCACTTCGCGCGCAATTTACCCCCCCTTCCCGACCCCGAACCCGGCTCCTGCTCTGCCCCTCTGCTTCCCCGCACCCCCGCTTACCTTAATTTGATCTCCAGGGGTGTCGGGGAAGCCTGGGGAAGACGGGGAAGACGGGGAAGCCGGGCGCGCATGTGACTGTGACGTCACAGTGCGCCGCCACGCGCCGCGGCTACCCGCTTCCCAGACGCATGCAGCCGGCGGCTTTTACTCGAATAAAAGCTTCCGCTGCTGTATACGTTACTTATGCGTGAATATACACAATCATATAGAGATGTGTTACGCGTTGTCATGCAGAGACATATATAAATGTGCCATCTTTGACCATCATATGTTTGCTGTATTTCACAGATGTCGCGGATGAATACATGGGATCAATGTATGATTTCAGAAGAGCCACTCGTTATATTAGATGATTGCGACGACGAGCGAACAACTAATATAATACATACTGTATGTTACAATTCTTTCTATGCTGTTGCGCAGATTAACAATGAATACATAATGTTATCCGGTTATGCCTATATTTACTATACACTTAATTAACATAATGATGTTGCTAAGCACTGAAGTTAGCACTTGTAATTTTTTTTTGTTTTTTCTACTAACATTATATGTCATGCTGTGTTAAATATGCAACCAACATTCTCACTCAGCAAACACATTTGTCTACTACTGCTGTGGCAGACTTTATTCTAACAAATCACCGGTTTGTACCTGGCAGGTACCTGGAATGTGACACTGTTCACCTGGAGCATGCCGCGTTACAAGCCAGGGGTGATGCCCGGCTGATATTATAATTTATAATGGTTCAGGATTTATTAGGCTGCAATGCTTCGCGTGTCCGCCAGATGGCATAAATGCATGAATTGTAATGCGCCGAATCAGTAATGTGTGGGCTTGCAGGTGTTTCGTTTAAAAAAGATACTGTACCACAGTGTGCCATTGTAACTTGGCCTTGGCCTTGAGACTGAAGGAAGAGTTGCAAAAATGTATCAATTTAGACTTTACACATTAAATAAAGACAAAGACCAGTTTCGCTTACACTATTCTCCAGAGACCCGCCCGCCATGAGTGTTCAAGTGCAGCCCGCTTTCCAAAAACCTGACAGAAGTTACACTTTTTTAATATGGGCCGCGATTAATGCAACAGAGGATAAGATGGCAACAGTTGCTCAAATTTATCAGTATTTTATCGAAAAGTATGACTATTACAAATTTTCGCCGCCTCCTCATACCTGGAAGCGTGCAGTAAGGAAAAGGTTATGTAGTGATCCCTGTTTTCACCGTATTGAGCCCCAATTTGTTGGAGGGTATTGGTGTGTATCACCGGGTTTATCCGGTATCTATGATCATGGAGGCGGCAAAAGGCGAAGGGTCATGTTAAAACCAACTAAGAAGCGACAGTCGCTGCCAAGCAATGCACCAGAACCAGCACCAGCACCAGCACCGGCTTCCAATGACGGTCCCACCGTCAGTGACAACCCTGAGCCTGAGGCTGAGCCGGATTTCGCATCCAGTTTGGTTGAAGCTTGCATGTACCTAAGCGATTCCCTGCCTCACCTGCTGACTACAGATGGACTAGTCCCGCTGCTAACTATCGACGTGGATGATGAAGAAAGCTGGACCGGCAGTGGACCGGCGCCAGCACTAGCTGAATGGGAAATTCAATGGTGAGTACTGTATTGTTGCCGTATTACTTTGGTGGGGCTGGCTGGGTACTTCTTTAGGGGGCTGACCATTACTGTACATTAAAACTTTTTTTTTTGTTTTTCCTCATAAAAGAAAATGGCTAATGGGGGGATTTCGATGGATAATATTGTACTGTATGCTGATGTTTTCCTGCCGTACTGTATACTGTGTAATAAACCCGACAAAATAAAACTATGCATTTATTCTACATGTTCAGTATCGTTTCATTATGTGTCTTCCACAGTATACTGTACAGTGGTATAAAGTGCCTAACATCGGGGGGCAAAAATATTTTATTTCTAGGTACCCTAGAACAGAAGTTCCCACGCCAATTGTCATTGAACTTGACCGAGGCCCTAAGTAGTTCCCACGCCAATTGCGCGAATATAATGTAAAATAACCCGTTCTGTGGGTCTGAGCGGGTTGAAATTTGCCTGGTCCTCATGCAGAAGGACCCTTGCCATAGTGGCAAAATGTCAGCTTTGCACGACCCCCGGGAACCGGAGATACCAGAAGACAGTTTAAAAGCACATTACCAAAGTGGCTTTTTTTCTGCCATGCAAGTCAATGGCAGAAACCTGAACTTCACCATTACCCTGACTCCGTTCTGTTGCCACGAGAGGGTCGCAATTTGCCATGCGATCCTGCCGCAACTAGGACTACATGGTGACCGAATATGGGCCTGCTAGGTTGAACAGAACCGGACTTGTGGGTTCCAGGTTTCTGCTCATTCTGACTTAGCCGGTTCAAAGCTTTGTCCGCCATTATGCTCAATGCTAGGACCCTCCTCGCCGGCGTGACCCTTTCTCGCCGCCATTACTGCTCGGACCCTTTTGGGGTCATGTGAGGGGGTTCCTAACATCTGGGGGCAAAAACTATTTTATTTCTAGGTGCCCTAGAACAGAAGTTCCCATGCCAATTGACCTAGTTCCCACGCCAATTTCCTTAGTTCCTACGCCAATTGCGCGACCAGGCAGTAAAAAAACAGTGCAGTAAGCATCTACATTTGTTACTCTGTATTTTGTTATGCAGTACTATCTAAGGAGCAAACGGAAACAATGCACAGTACAGTGAGAGAAATGAACATGTTCTTTTATTGGTGCACTCAGTTCAAAAACATTTATTTACAAATACAATGTTGAAATATTTTAAGTAACATCTCCTTTATTAAAGAAACACAGTACTGTATACAGTACAGTACAGTGGGATGGTGCACAACACTGTCAGTCAGACCTGCACCAGTTCAGTCCTAGAGGGCAGCAAACAGGGCAGCTTTTCAGGGCAAACCGTGAAAACCGTGCCTGTTTGCGGTCCTCAGGGATTGGAGTTGTGCATGTCCTGTGTAAAAAAAACACACAACAACATCTCCTTTGTTTAAGTACAGCAGGTACTGTAGGACACAACATGTGCAGTACAGTACAATACAGTTCAGCACAACAGTATGGTCTCACTGAATGTCCTCCACATTGTCCAGCCATGGCCGATTCCTTGCATGGCGCAAAACACCATTAATGCAGTCTCGAACGCCTTTCATTACAGGATCTGTAACAGGATAAAAGCGCCGCATTTCTTCCACAATTTTTTTCCTTAAATTGGCAGGAAGCACCTTTTTTTGGCGACTCCTATCGTAGTTCACTTTGAACACCCACTCGCAGTACAACGTGTAGGGAACATGGTGCTTAAAAATGATCAAGGCATACTTGTGGGGTACACCAGCACTCCTCACCCTATACTTCTCCCTGAGCGCCGGTGGCAGATCGCACAGGGTGATGTCGGGCACTGTTTCGATGCGAGCGGGTGTAGGAGGTCTTTTGGGAAAGGGTGTGCTTGAGGCGACGGTCGATGGTAGGTTTTCTGGGAGGAAGCTTTCCTCCGGTCGTGGTCGCCGTGTTGTCTCCTGGCGTGGTCTTGACGGGGTTGTCATGTCCTCCTCAATGGCATACATGCACATTACATCTTCTGGTGGAGGGGGGGCGCTTGGTGATGGGGGTGCGCTTGGTGATGGAAGGGGGTCGAATGTCGCATTCATCACATCCATGTCACCCCCCTGCTCCGGCGTCGGGAAACAGGGGCATTAACACCGAGAAAATAATGTATGCCCGCTATGTCAGCCTCTATCTTCTCCATCCGTCGATCCATCCGTTGTTCCATTTGTAGCATCCGTTGGTCCATTTGTAGCACCCGCTGCTCCACATTTAACATTGTCTCCAGAAGCAGATCTATCTTTGCTAGCACAATAGAGTTCCCGGGGAGATCCCCAGTTATCCCATTCAGGATCCGGTCTAACGAGCTGCTTGTGCATGGCGTGTGGACATCTGGGGGGATGGGTGCAACGGAGGATGAGATGGGGGTTCCCTGGACAGAAGCGGCATCGATGGAGAGTGGAGGAGGGGACCTGTGGATACCCGGTAGAGGAGAAGCGGCAGCGTCGTCGAAGAGGGATGGAGAAGGTGACCGTTGGATTTCCGGGTGAGAAGCAGAGTCGTCTAAGCGCAAAGGAGACAGTGACCCATGGATTTCAGAGGCGGCAGCGTCATCAGATGGAACCGGAGAAGATGGGGGTGGAGAAGACGGGATGAAGATTTCCGGGATTTCCGGGACAGCTACAGCAGAGTCGTCGAAGCATATGGGAGGAAGTGGTCTGCGGGTCCGATGGGTTGGCTGCCATTCGTTTTGTGTAGAGAGCGTATGACCGTATATCTTCTTCACATAATGAGGCTGACGTCTAAGAAAAGCCTTAGCCTTTGGGGTCAGCAGAAGGTTTTCTTTATTGGCCTTAGCCTGTCGCTTTGGCCTTGGCGTGGAAACGGCTGCTGCCTTTCTCTTTTTCAATGTGACAGGCACGGCAGAGGTGAGAGTGTTCTTGCGTCCATAGAAACGGGGATGCTCCATGGAAGCGGGTGGCACAATGCAGTACAGTATCTGGACAAGGGCAAGCTCAGATAAAAATCAGCGAGTGGTGGGCTATGCAAAGTGTGTGACCTTTTATGCATGGCGGCCAGGTACAGGTGTTGAAAGTGGGCGTACTCTAATGTGAGTCATTAACGTATAAATACACCATCCATTTTGTGGATTCACTGCACATAGAATATACATCGACTAAACATCGAATATACATTCTTGTGTTTGTACTGTACAGTATTTCTTTCTACTCGCAGCAATGCCTGTTAAAAAGATTTCTAAGGATCTCAGCATGCGAATGAAGGAGATGTACACGAGCGGACACCACATTGCAGATATCCAAAGCTGGTTAGCTACTTCTGGCCTCGTTGTGCCATTAACCACCGTGAGTTATCATGCATACGGAAAAAACAGAGACCGCAAAAAGGAACCAAGGGTAACTAACGCGTAAGTATATTTATAAAACTTAACAAAAAAAAAATATATAGAAAAATGTACTGTACATCTACAGTACAGATCTGTATCTACTGTAATACTGTTGTTATTTCTGTTGATTTATATTACAACATATTTATACTGTAGTACAGCTGTATACATTTTTTGAATATTTCAATTAATCTTACAACGGTATACTGTATCTAGGATGTATATTTATATTTATATTAAAACAGTATATTTATTTTGTCTATTTATATTTATAGTACAGCTGTATACATGTTTTGTATATTTCAATTAATCTTACAACGGTATACTGTATATAGGATGTATATTTATATTTATAGTACAACACAACAGTATACATTTTTTGTATATTTCAATTAATCTTACAACGGTATATCTAGGATGTATATTTATAGTTATATTAAAACAGTATATTTATTTTGTATATTTATATTTATAGTACAACAGTATATATATTTTGTCTATTTATATATATATATAGTACAGCTGTATACATTTTTTGTATATTTCAATTAATCTTACAACGGTATATCTAGGATGTATATTTATATTAAAACAGTATATTTATTTTGTATATTTATATTTATAGTACAACAGTATATATATTTTGTCTATTTATATATATAGTACAGCTGTATACATTTTTTGTATATTTCAATTAATCTTACAACGGTATACTGTATCTAGGATGTATATTTATATTTATATTAAAACAGTATATTTATTTTGTCTATTTATATTTATAGTATAGCTGTATACATGTTTTGTATATTTCAATTAATCTTACAACGGTATACTGTATATAGGATGTATATTTATATTTATAGTACAACACAACAGTATACATTTTTTGTATATTTATATTTACTGTATATTACAACATTATATTTATATACATTTTATATTGCTGCATATTAATAAAACAATATAATTTCTTTACATTGTAGGGAGACAACTCTTCTGGTGGACAAAATAAGTGAGGAGAATGATGAGAGGAGTGCATTAAGGGTTAAAAACACTCTGCAGGAAAAGCACAATCTGACTGTATCCGAGAGCAGCATAAAGAAGATGAGACGCAGCATTGGATGGAAATATGGACGTATGAGGTTAGTACTGGACAGTACAGGAGGTAAAAGTGTTGTTTAGCAAACTGTACTGTACTGTGCTGCTAATTTTTTTTATTCCTTTTCATTACAGAGTGTACCCCATGATACGGGACGCAAACAAAATCAAAAGAGTGCTCCAGGCCCAGGCATGGATCGACAGCGGGGAGACTTTCCAGGATTGCATCTTCACTGATGAGTCTACTGTGTCGCTGGAGAAATTTGCAAGCTTTGCGTTCCACAAAAAAGGCCGCATATCTTTGAAGCCGCGGCCAAAACACCCTGTGAATCTGCATGTGTGGGGGGCCATCTCTAGACGTGGACCGGGATGCATTGTCATCTTTGAAGGTAATATTTATCAAATATAATGTCGCCTAATGCACTGTACTTGACTAGTGTTGCCTTACCGTATGCACTGTACTGTACTATTGTGCAGTTTTTTGAGCACTTTTCTTTTCTTGCTATAGGAATCATGAATAAAGCTTACTTCCAAGACAACATTGTGCCCGAGATAGTGCAATACATCAGACGCGACTTTCCCAATGGTCACCGCTTCTACCAGGACAATGATCCCAAGCACACCGCGTCAACGGCGCATATCCTTGAGCGTGGCATCAACTGGGTAAAGATGCCAGCGGAGTAAGTGCAGTAGACCGTGTCCCATTTTTGTTCCCCACTGTTTTTAGCTCTTAAACCAATTGTCCTTTCTTTCCAATGACAGATCGCCAGACTTCAATCCGATCGAAATGGTCTGGCATCAGCTGAAGGACCATATCCGGAAAGTGGCGAAACCCTCCAAAAAGGACGAGTTGTCGAAAGGCATAATGAGTTTTTGGAACGATGTACTCACCGTGGAACGCTGCAATAAATATATAGACCATATTGCCACTGTGTTGCCCATTGTCATTGCGCGTAATGGGCAAGCATCAGGAAAGTAGTACAGTGCTTGTGTAAGTACAGTGTACGTACAGTATGATACAGGTAAGTATGGCACAGATTTTTTCTTTCCAGATAGTCAGAGTATACAGTAGTTCCAGTATAGAGTACAGTAGACTAGTTTGACAGTACTACAGTAACTGCCTACTAACTGCTCCATTTTTTTCTTTCCAGAGAAAGCTGCACCAGCCACCTACATTAGTTCTGCCATAATACAGTACGCACATACAGTACAGTACAGTAACTGAACTAAGTTTTTGTTTTCTTGTCGTTCCAGGAAAAAGGGTGGCCTAGGGGGAGGTGGGGGCGTTGTGTCCTGTCAAATCTGCATGTACAGTCAAATGTACAGTATATAAACAGCAGTAATGATGTACACAAAACCTCTCCCCTCTCAATGAACTACTGTACTGCAGACAGAATGAGGAAAAGATAAAGAAGGAAAAATAATATTACTATACAGTATATACAGTAGTATATATATTATACAGTACATTACAGTACTGTATATAGTATTAAATCATATTCTTATACATGTGCATTACTCATGTTTCCCCATGTTTTACAAATAGTTAGCAGCAAGCACTGTAATTTCAAAAGGCAGTTCATCATAATAATTTGACGAATAAACCCCCAAAGACATGCCCCAAATACAGTACATAAAAAGCAAGTCACTTTAACTCCATGTGCCCCATGCACCAAAAACAAACAGATATTATACACAGTACAGTATATATACTGTATACTGTATTATAAAGTAATATTCATACAGTGTAAACGTCCATTTTTCAGGTATCTCCATGTTTTACAAATGTTTTGCAAAAGTTTCTCCGAATTCAATGTGGCAGAAGAATTTAATAAAGGCTGCAGAACTGTATGTATTATTGTGTGTTGATGGTGATAATTGCTGTGCACTTGAAATGTTTCAACATTGTACAGTATTTGTAAATAAATGTTTTTGTACTGACTCCACCAATAAAAGAACATGTTCATTTCTCTCACTTTACTGTGCATTGTTTCCATTTGCTCCATAGATAGTACTGTATAACAAAATACAGAGTAACAAATGTAGATGCTTGCTGCACTGTTTTTTTACTGCCGGGTCGCGCAATTGGCATAGGAACTAGGGAAATTGGTGTGGGAACTAGGTCAATTGGCGTGGGAATTTCTGTTCTAGGGCACCTAGAAATAAAATTATTTTTGCCCGTAGATGTTAGGAACCCCCTCACTTGACCACAACAGTGTCCGAGCAGTAATGGTGGCGAGAAAGGGTCACGCCAGCGAGGAGGGTCCTAGCATTGAGCGTAATGGCGGACAAAGCTTTCAACCGGCTAAGTCAGAATGAGCAGAAACCTGGAACCCACAAGTCCAGTTCTGTTCAACCTAGAGGGCCCATATTCGGTCACCATGTAGTCCTAGTTGCGGCAGGTTCGCATGGCAAATTGCGACCCTCTCGTCGCAACAGAACGGAGTCAGGGTAATGGTGAAGTTCAGGTTTCTGCCATTGATTTGCATGGCAGAAAAAAAGCCACTTTGGTAATGTGCTTTTAAACTGTCTTCTGGTATCTCCGGTTCCGGGGGTCGTGCAAAGCTGACATTTTGCCACTATGGCAAGGGTCCTTCCACATGAGGACCAGGCGACTTTCAACCCGCTCAGACCCACAGAACGGGTTATTTTAAATTATATTTATATATTTATATATTTTTATTTTAAAGATATTAACGAATGTACTGTATTTAATTTAAAACATGTGACTGTAAACCATACTGGCTGACACTGTATTTCAACAGGGTGTGAAAACATGTATCAGTTTACGCTCAATTCTCACATTGCTGTGCACATCAAAGTCAGATTTACATTTCAAATTCGAGAGAGGATTTTCCAAAGCAGGCCTCTAAGGGTTGGGTGTGGGGGATGGTGTGATTAGACGCAGGCGCACTGAGGCTTTGGATTAAGAACACAATGGCAAAATGCAGAAGGTTAATGACCCAGTAGTGAGAGGGGGTTGTCAGGATAGAGTGACTCAGACCTTTGACGCTTGGCTAGGGAGGGATTAAAAACTCTGGAGGTGTGTGGCTGAAATAGTTAGCAGCAAGCACTGTAATTTCAAAAGGCAGTTCATCATAATAATTTGACGAATAAACCCCCAAAGACATGCCCCAAATACAGTACATAAAAAGCAAGTCACTTTAACTCCCTGTGCCCCATGCACCAAAAACAAACAGATTTTATACACAGAACAGTATATATACTGTATTCTGTATTATAAAGTAATATTCATACAGTGTAAACGTCCATTTTTCAGGTATCTCCATGTTTTACAAATGTTTTGCAAAAGTTTCTCCGAATTCAATGTGGCAAGAGAATTTAATAAAGGCTGCAGTATGTATTATTGTGTGTTGATGGTTATAATTGCTGTGCACTTGAAATGTTTCAACATTGTACAGGTTTTGTAAAGAAATGTTTTTGTACTGACTCCACAATAAAAGAACATGTTGAATTATCTCCCAGTGTTTCCATTTGCTCCTTTGTCAGAGTAACAAATGTAGAGACTTACTGCACTGTTTTTTTACTGCCAGACCGCACAGCCGCAATATCCGCAACATTGTAAAAAAAGAGCAATGAGCATGCAATTGGCGTAGGAACTAGGGAAACTGGCGTGGGAACTAGGTCAATTGGCGTGGGAACTTCTGTTCTAGGGCACCTAGAAATAAAATTATTTTTGCCCCTAGATGTTAGGACCCCCTCACTTGACACCAACAGGGTCCAAGCAGTAATGGTGGCGAGAAAGGGTCACGCCGGTGAGGAGGGTCCTAGCATTGAGCGTAATGGCGGACAAAGCTTTGAACCGGCTAAGTCAGAATGAGCAGAAACCTGGAACCCACAAGTCCGGTTCTGTTCAACCTAGAGGGCCCATATTCGGTCACCATGTAGTCCTAGTTGCAGCAGGATTGCATGGCAAATTGCGACCCTCTCGTGGCAACAGAACGGAGTCAGGGTAATGGTGAAGTTCAGGTTTCTGCCATTGACTTGCATGGCAGAAAAAAAGCCACTTTGGTAATGTGCTTTTAAACTGTCTTCTGGTATCTCCGGTGCAGGAGGTCGTGCAAAGCTGACATTTTGCCTCTATGGCAAGGGTCCTTCCGCATGAGGACCAGGCAAATTTCGACCCGCTCCGACCCACAGAACGGGTTATTTTAAATTATATTCGCGCAATTGGCGTGGGAACTACTTAGGGCCTCGGTCAAGTTCACGGACAATTGGCGTGGGAACGTCTGTTCTAGGGCACCTAGAAATAAAATTATTTTTGCCCCCAGATGTTAGGAACCCCCTCACTTCACCCCAAAAGGGTCCGAGCATTTACATTACTGTACTTTAAAATAAATTAAATATGCAATTTTACTATTACTGCGGGCGCACAGACTGTGTAGAGTAGGTTGAACCGCGAAGGTATTAGACTTAAAACACAACAGCTCGCAAACGCCCCCATGTGTTTTTACATGGCATTGCAGTATTGAAGCCAGCGGGAATAAAATGCTTAAATCACAGCCGGAAAATAACGCAATACACTCCGGCTGAAAACGATACAAAACCAAACATCACCGGGATATACCCAAATTTGCGGAACTAGCCGAGTTAGAATAAAGTTGGTCGCCACTGTATATTGTATCATGTGACGTGTGACTTGTGAAAGAATGTAAATGCTACATAAAAACACGTAGACATTCTATCTGAAAGTACACAATAAAAATAGGGAGGTGATAAAAACTGGTTATTGGTGTTAAAATTTATTTGACACCTATGGCTAAGGCCCCGGTCACGCCGCTGTAACGCGCGGCCACGATATTGGCGCCGCGTTCTGCCGATTCCACGGTCTGCAGCTCACTGCAGGAGGAGAGACCTGGGGGGGGGCGTGGCGGGGGAGTGACGGGGGCGCGGCCATGACGTCACCCGGCAGGTTCGCTCTCATTGGCTGAACCGCCGGGGGGCGTGCATAATCGCTCTACGCGAGTCCTGCTCTCAATTCTATTTCGTTAGTTGTAGTGCTAACCTAACATGCATGAGCTATTGAATATTACTTAAACATCATGAAAACATTAACATTTGTGCGTATATTTTATTCTCACGACTAACTATAATTTAGTTTTAATACTAAACGTTCAAAACATACAGAGCGAAGTGAGTCTGATGATACAATCAACATTAGTATGTTAGTTTATATCATTTGAGGTTGGAAAAGTGCAAAAAGTGCAACCCACACAAACACTGCTGCTGAAATGTGTGCGTATGCAAATGTCCAAGTCATTGACGTTCATATGTTGACATTAGTTTTAAAGGACCATGATAATAATGAATAACTTACGTGAATGAAATAAAAATTATATTAACAACATTGTCATTGGGTGGAATGAATTATGTAAAGTTGAGAATACAAAGAAATAAAGTTTTGCATGGTGTAAACATTTTGACACATGTTCCATGTACGTCAACTCAACACACACTTGTGACTTATACATACACATGTGACATTGTTGTAATCAACATGAAGAAGCATTGATACAATAACTAATCACATACATTGCAAAGTAAATGATGTACAAAACATTGTTGTGTTTACAGGCAAATATGCATTGAGTGTTATGATCACTCATGTGCATTCGTGGAGGTTCTCCTCACATCATAAATATTTGAGCAGGGTTTATCCCCTTCTCTCCACCCACCCCTATTTTCCAGAAATGGAATTTGTCACGTTTGCTACATTAAATGTAATGTAATGTCCCTAATGGTTTTCAAATACACTGCACATTAACCAGCAAGTGTAGCTAAACGCATGTACACTATACAGAAAGGACATGTTTCAATAGTCAGATGTTTTCAAATAGTGTGTTTAGACATCCTGTAAATTTACCTTTATAGAGATTGCCACATCTTATGACAGATGTGAGTTGAAATACATACCATGAGCAGTCATTGACGTGATATACCGTGAAAAAGAAAACAAGAAAGAATATAAAACATTATTATGACATCTTCATTAAGGTAAGCAACACAGCAAAATGTCTATTTAGTGTTACATATGAAACACCATGTAGATTTCGTGACAAATAATTTGAAAAGCACACTGGTGTACACATCATTGTGATGCACATGTCACCCTGCAAAAATAACATTGTATGTAACCATACTGCAGTAACGAATGACTATGGACATAGTAGGTGTATTGTGTATGCATAACCAAAAAGAGCATGTACATAAAATATTAATTTGTTACACATTTTGTATTCACATACACACAAAATTTTTTAATTATAAGAAGGATAATAGAACCTGTGGATGAATGACATACCGGTGCCACATGCATTTGTCCACACAGCAGAGAAGAGAAAGGAGTGCGACCCATATTCATCTGTTTCCTAAGTGAATGGTATTTGGTCAAATGTATTTTTCAACAAAAATAATGAATATATGTATGTTGTACTATGTACATATATGTATTTGCTTACATGTAAAAAATGTATTTATGACATTCAGATGTGTCTCAACACCACTTGGTGTTTGCTCAGTGTCAGCTGCTACATTGACGGGATGCTCCTCCTCCAAACCCTGACGTATGTCTGTTTGTAGATTATTTCTGAGTGCCAAATTGTGCAAAATGCAACAAGCAATGATAATATCAGACACTTTCTGAGGCTTATATTGAAGTGCCCCACCAGTTCTATCGAGAAACCTAAATCTTGTCTTGAGAAGGCCAAATGTCCTCTCTATAATGGATCGCGTAGATATATGGGCAACATTGTACCTCTCCTCTGCTTCACTTTGAGGTTTTGCTGTGTTGCTTACCTTAATGAAGATGTCATAATAATGTTTTATATTCTTTCTTGTTTTCTTTTTCACGGTATATCACGTCAATGACTGCTCATGGTATGTATTTCAACTCACATCTGTCACAAGATTGCTGCTGAACTCAAATCGTAGCGACTTACAATCTCCTCCTCACTCATCCCATCTAACAGGGTTCTCTCCCTGTACAACCGAGGACGAGCCACAACTTCTCTCCTCTCTCTTCTCCTCTCATCTCCTTGCCCTCTCCCTCTCCTGTCCGCGTGCCTGTCCCTGTCACTGTTCCTGCCACTGTCCCTGCCTCTGTCCCTGTCCCTTCCTTGCCCTATGACATCCAATCCATCAGCAAGGCTCTCGTGCAATAGAATGTTCCTCCGTCTCATAAACATTCACAGTATTTTGAGGTCTGTAGCTGTGAATGAGCAGGTAATTGGCGTCCTTTAAATACCTATGTGATGTTGTCAGGTGAGTTGCAAAAATGCAACGTGTTACATTTACATATCCAAGTAGTTGACTCCCAACCTGTATCCATTTGATATAAGAAGTATTATTTATGTGTATTCAGCAGGCAATCATGATATTTCACAATGATGTAACGTGAAGCTTTGTACAAGCATTCATTTGAAAATATTTGTGTAATGTGTAATGCATGTACCCCTTCTGAACACAACACTCAGTTATCTAATTAGGATACAAGCATGACATTGACGTAGAAAAAGTTCGCAGCAACATGTCTAATTTGCCATGTTATTGTCACATGTTCACATCAATGAATTATACTGTACATATGCATAATTTTATTGCATCAGGATAGTTGCTATTGATTCAGTTTCAAACTTGTAACAATGAGTATGTATTCTAGATGTGTGTATAAGTTAGCATGAAGTGATTGTAATGCATCGTGTCCAATGTAAACATGCAATGTGATTGAGTGTCCAATTGTGGACGTCATCAAAAAGGGAGGACACAAAGTACATGTAAACATTAGAACAAAGATCTACATTAACATTTGATCATGCGTTACACATTACAAGCACTGTATAATGTATATCAACATTACTATATGCTGGATGTGTTAGATGTGTGAAATGTGTAACATCATATAATACATTTAAGCACACCTCAGTAACATGTTTGATATGATGTGAGCTGCTCCTTTAAGAGTTGAGTATAGGATTTTCCCTTGACACATCATCACATGATGAGTTATGTGACACGCAAATGATGATAACATATAAAAGTACAATGTTATGCAAATAAGAAACGTAACGGGTGACACGATGAAGTATGTGACCTCCACACTGTAATGCTAAGCACATTTGTATTGAGAGCAATAGAACGTAAACACTACTATAATGTTATAAGTCCCCGCTCCATTGACTCCATTGATGTAGAAATGTTTTTTTTTTTCTAAGTGCCGTTCCGGCAGCCTTAGCGATCGTTCTCCCCTCCAACTTGCCAACTTTTGTTGGCGGGACAAATTCCCGATGAAATCTCCATTTTTGAGTGTCGATCAGAACCGATAAGCTGTTTGGGGTTTACTGAATACAGCCGATTTTAAAAGGTGGCGAAAAATGGCGAAAAGTGGCTTATCGGCAGCCGCAAACCGATAAATTTTTATCGGAAAGAAAAAATGCCGATTTTAAGCACTTATCGGCGCTTACTGAATCTCAAACGCAATTTTGGCACGAAAATTCCGATAAATGCCTTTTCGGCCCTTGCTGCATGAGGCCCTATGTTACTTACCCACTCCCTCACACTAATTTCAACACATTGTTAAAATAAATGGTTTTAAGATGCCATTACTGTTAATTAAAGACATGCCTAACGTTACATACAGTTGTTAAACATTTATGCTGTAATGGAGGTGTGCACCTGATTGTTCACATGTAATTTGTCAGGAATGCACGCATGACCTACACTAATAGGTGTCTGTAATTAGAGGGACATGTTATAATTGTTACAATATTAACATACAGTATGATTTAAATACTGAAATTGATATGAACACTGTTACATATACAAAGGTAAAACCAAGACCAGTGTGAAGTCAAAATTGTGGGGCCAGATAGGCCGAGCTGTGTCATCAGCTGGTGTCTTTCCAAGGACATTAGAGACGTGTAAAAAAAGACTTGGGGACATTAAACATAGGGGCCTATGCAGAGTCGTCCGAATACATGCCATTCGGCATGTATTCGGCAGAATTTGCTTCCCGTATGCACAGAGGCTTCCTTGAGTGGCGAAATTTGAAATTTTCGCCAGGAGATTTGCTAGGCGGCAGCATCCCGCCAATGTGTTGGCGAGAAGCGTGTTTTTTTTACATTTCGCCATGTTTCTAGGTTCGGCATATGCAGGAAAGGGCAAAGTGTGGTATTCGGCATGTGTGCTTGAATTCTCAGCGCTGAAGTCGCCAATTGTGCGCGCCAGGAAAAAACGGCAGTAGCCGTCCTGTTCACTGGAAAGTGCTGTCAGTTAGTAAGGGGAAGCGGAGGAGCGGTCACGTGACCGCTCCCATCCAATGGGTCTGCAGCCGGTTCCCTACAGAGCCGTCATTGCCAGACAGAAGGTGGGGTGTGTGTGTGTGATGCCCCGATCGCTGTCTCCCTTCTGCCCTGGTCCCTGCCCCCCTTCTGCTCCGGTCCCTGCCCCCCTTCTGCTCCGGTCCCTGTCTCCTGTGTGTGTGTGTGTTTGCATTGTGTGTGTGTATGTGTATGTGCATGCATGCATGTGTGTGTATGTGTGCATGTGTGTGTATGTGTGCATGTGTGTATGCATGTATGCATGTGTATGTGTGTGTATGCATGTGTGTGTATGCATGTATGCATGTGTGTGTATGTGCACTGCTGCCGAGTGCGGGGCTTCAGATCGCGATCAGCTGCTGTGTTTGGGGGGAGGGAGGGTCAGTATTGCTGCCGAGTGCAGGGCTTCACATTGCGATCAGCTGCTGGGCTTGGGGGGAGGGGGGGGGTCAGTAGTGCTGCCGAGTGCAGGGCTTCACATTGCGATCAGCTGCTGGGCTTGGGGGGAGGGCATCACGCTGTCACAAACCTTTGCCTTTGTGTATCAGTGCCTGTAAATGTGTGTATACAGTATCGTGTGTCTGTCTATCAGTGTATATTCCTGTGTGTCTGTCTATCACTGTGTATTATTGTGTATCTGTCTGAGTATCAGTATGTATTGCTGTGTGTCTGTCTATCAGTATGTACACTGTCTGTCACTGAATGTCTATGACTGTAGCTAATAAAAATTGTAAAAGTGTAAAGAGAAGGTTTTTTTTTCAGTATCTGCAGCTTCACAGTGCTTCTACCACTTTAACAGAGAGACGCGCGCTGTTTCTCTGGTATGTAACTATGCAGAAGCTGTCACTAAGACGCTGTGCCAGGAATGTGGTGTTTACTTTAGAAATTTCCCACCCACTTGAATTGAAGTCTTGCGAGACTCACGAGCGCGACTTTCACCCGCAGTGACTGAAAATATAGCCAGATGTAAGTAGCTCAGTCTGAAATGGCGCGATTAACACTCGCCAATCATACACTTTGAGACTTGATTGACGATTTGTCCTTTCTGAATCAGGCTCAATAAATACGCCACAATGTTGAACTTTTACAAGAATGGCAATTTATTTTGCCGTTCCTCTCTGCATAGGCCCCATAGTCTGAAGAATAAGATGGCAAAGGTCGGACGCATCACAAGTGGGAGAGGAGGTGGACCTCCAGCATCACTGAAGTTACAGTCTTACGAGGAAAAGATGTTATCAATAATGACTCCCCGCCTTATATTTGGAATTGGAGGGAACAGAGATATTGGGTCATCTCTCTCACATTCGACACCAGGTGAGTCGTATGCTATGACATCAATATTTACTTGAGAAATGCAAGCATTTATAAATTAAACTACAATCTTTTTAGATGTGAAACTGAAATGTCAACATTACAAATGTCCTTATTCATTTATGTCAAATATGCTTTTTATGTAAGCTGCAGTTCAATATGTATCCTGCATGTGTGTTTTTGGATAGCAATCACTAGTGTACTGACCATAAATACTTCTAGCATGTTCAGTTTGAAACAAAACTACTTGTAAATAACAATTGTATTTGATTTGAACAAGCATGCTTTTTCCTCTTGTTCATGTATGAACCATTCACATTAAGCATATATAAATATGTCGTCAAACTCCGCACATCAATACAAGGACAACTATAATTTCGCAATCTATGCAGTTGTTTATTTAATTAGAGATTGCACACAAACTATTGTCGTTATTAAATTTACATGCCAAAAACAAACAGGACATTGAACTGCAGCTTTAACTGATGCACATCTCCAATTTTTTGACAAAACATATGTGCATTTACATAGTATGTTCAGCCAAATAAAGAGGAGCACAAAATTACTTAGTCATTATGTTGAATTTAAAATGTTGTTATTTATTATATAGTGATTGCTGACGACATGGATTCTGATGTGCCTGCATCATCACAACAACCTGTCCGAATTGAGGAGGAGATGACAGTAGATCCCACTTATTAGTGTCCCAGATGCGGATGATTCCGGACCTGATTTGCTTGGATTCCAGGATACCCAACCAAATCCTGAAAGTGATGACAAAGGGGAGATCCAACCGGGCCAAGGAGACCAGGTTTGTGCTGAAGCATTATCAAATTTAACCAGCCTAGAGGCCATGTTTATCAAAAACCAGGAAGATCTGTCACACGTACATTCTTAAACACATGAGAAAATATATGAAGAAATGAAACATATGAGCAATATAATGACAAGACAACAGGACACACTGGACAAAATGGCAAATAGCCTCTCTGTCATAGCCACATGTATGGGTCAACTTGTGGTAAATGTCCAGGCCCAGCCTCCGCCACAGGCACAATTACAGCCACCTTGCCAGCCACACGCACAATCGGATATACACATACTATCGGATCTGGAGCTATTATCAGATATAGATCTAATATCAGAGCCAGAGATGCAAATAGCTCCAGATATGCAAATACAGGCAGAGATCCAAAGTGAGCCAGAGAGGCTAAGTGAGCCAGAGAGGCTAAGTGAGCCAGAGAGGCAAAGTGAGCCAGAGAGGCAAAGTGAGCCAGAGAGGCAAAGTGAGCCAGAGAGACAAAGTGAGCCAGAGAGGCAAAGTGAGCCAGAGAGGCAAAGTGAGCAAGAGAGGCAAAGTGAGCCAGAGAGGCAAATCGAGCCAGAGAGGCAAATCAAGACAGACACACAGCCAATGCTACATCAGGATCATAATGCGCCGGATCCTATGTCCCAGGCTCTTCCCCTGGCCCAAATACTAGCACTGGCACTGGCACAACCATTGGCAGTGGCTCAAACAGTGTCCCAACCCCTGCCACTGGCTCAACCACTGGCACTGGCTCAACCACTGGCACAAACCCCGGCACTGGCTCAACCACTGGCACAAACCCCGGCACTGGCTCAACCACTGGCCCAAACCCTGGCACTGGCTCAACCACTGGCACAAACCCCGGCACTGGCTCAACCACTGGCCCAAACCCCGGCACTTGCTCAACCACTGGCCCAAACCCTGGCACTGGCTCAACCACTGGCACAAACCCCGGCACTGGCTCAATCACTGGCCCAACCCCCGGCACTGGCTCAACCACTGGCCAAAACCCCGGCACTGGCTCAACCACTGGCACAAACCCCGGCACTGGCTCAACCACTGGCCCAAACCCCGGCACTGGCTCAACCACTGGCCCAAACTCTGGCACTGGCTCAACCACTGTCTCAAACCCCGGCACTGGCTCAACCACTGGCACTGGCTCAACCACTGGCACAAGCCCAGGCACTGGGCCAGCATGAAATGGCAAGAAGAAGGCAACGATCAAGTCAGCGTGGACGTGATCCCACACCAACTCCTCCCACATATTCATCACAACGACTATCCCAAAAAAATAAATAAAAGGTCTTATTATTGTTCCCGTAAGTCTTCAGATTCAATTATTAGCATTCATTAAGGTTCACCAAACATACTTAACAATGTGCAATAATCAAATGTGTATGTAACACAAGTAAGGTGCATACATGTGAATGAAACAGCATATGATTTTGCATGTGTGAATAATGTATATCTATCTATATTTTATACCGTCTTAATTGTGAAAAATTAACATTATAAATATTTGTTCGTTTGAACATGTTATTTCACAAAACAATTCTATCCAAGGTGTGTTTCAGAGCTTGGCTACTGAATCATGTATAATATGCAAGTACAAATTTCATAAGATACAGAACACCTGTATGTGGGAGAAGAATACATGGACACTTCTTCCTTTGTATAATGACCTTGTACAGTGTTGTGCAAATAATGCAAGTTTGGATAATTTGTAAGAACCTTGAATTAAGGAATAGTGTTGGTTACTGTACTCCATTCCATTCAAATACATGCAGTTTGAGATGTGTTCTATGGAAAAGCCTCCGCTTTCTTACGCAATGCTAATATATAGTGCCATTGAAAATGAAAGGAACAAAAAAGCTACGGTCTCACAGATCTATCAATATCTTACGGATAACTACCATTATTATCAAAATCATCCTCAACCTAAGGTATGGAAAAATTCTATCCGACGCACTTTATCAACCAATGCTTCTTTTATTCGAAACCCACCATCTGGCGCAAACAGGGGTGGGTGTTGGTCATTTCATGAATCCGGTATGCGTATGTCTGCAAATGGAAATAAAAAAAGACAGACAATTGTCAGATACGACTACCATGATATAGGTGCCCGCAGCGGTGCCTTAAATGTTCAGCAGAATGTCTTTTTTCAACCTGAGTTGGACAACCAATACCAGAACCATAACTGAAGGAAAATCCGTTATTTCCTTCCCCAGGCTTTAGAACCAAAAGGAACTTATTCTCTGCCAAGAAAACTGAAGCCTTGTGACTGGATACACCATCTGCACCGTTTGCAGCAGACTTCCCCGGAGAAGTTTTTACGCCCTGCCACTGTTATCGTCGATCTTTGGTGAACTTTCAGGCCTGGTAGACGAACGAAATGAAACGTAACGCAAGCCAGGTTTCAAATCCTTTGTCTCAATTTATTACTCATAGGGTAATGACTTTTATACAGAAAAAAGAAGATATTGGTTAGAGGCGTAACATAGGCATAACATAGGCGTATCATAGGCGTGTCTTGGGCGTAGCTTTGATTAGAGGCGTGATTTAGGGGCAGGACATATTAGTGGCATAATTTTTGGGACATGTCTTTCCCAATACAAGCAATGTCTGAATACATAGCTAATTCATTGTCTGTTATCAAAAGAGACCTTGAATCTTTAGCAACTAATTATACTATTTTGCTTCTTGCAGAGAACCATTCTATTATATTCTAACTAAAACATCAGGAAATTGACAACACAAAAGTATTGTAGTAATAACCTGACCAGGAAGAAAGGAAATGCAATTGGCAGAAACTGAGTGCATTTAGGAATTATATTTCAGCAAAAGGCTGACTACAGAATCTTAACTAGTTATGACCAGACAAAATGGAAGCTTAACATGAGTGCAGATTCTGGCCTGAAATACTGGTCCTAACAATTCCCTCCTTTTTGTTCTCTAAAAGAACAAATACCCTTACTAGGTACTCTTCTCTATGACTATGGCCTTATGGGGACCAATAGTATCATAGACTCTGTTCATGGCCACATATGAATTATTAGTTGCATACATGGCGTGAGATGAAACTGAAGGTTTCCTTGAGACAAATGAAAGCATTGCACACTTAGCACAGTGAAAAATAACAAAAATTGCTGCAATTATGCTAATCACTACAATAAAACCATAGAGAATTTTCATACCCAATTCTCCTCTCCAACTAGTGAGTCCTGACATCCAATTTAAGCTAAGGCCTGAGGATTCTTTACACATCCTTGCCTGAATTTCCTGTAACTTATCCATATCTTTATGAATAGCACCAGACACATCCTCAATATAGGCACAGCACTTCTGTCCTACAAGTTTACAAACACCTCTTTGTGAGGCTAGCAGATAATCAAGAGCCATTCTATTCTGTAATGATACTGTTCGGGTCTGCTCTTGTTCCTTATTCAAACGGATAATAGCATCACTTGTCTGATTAAGAGCATCATCAATATTTACCATAAGATCACTTAATTTAGAATTGAGATCCAAAACACCTAAACTAGGTATAAAAACCCTAGCTGCAATGCGGGTTGGACTAATGGTCCTGGTCAGATCTTTTCGATTTCTCAGCCTCCCTTGGGGTAACGTGTCAGATACATAGAAAGTGGGAAGGATGAAACCCAGATAACAAGGGGCAGTGTGATTGCAGGGTACAATCTTAGTGGCACACATGCCACACAACCAATATATATATATATATATATATATATATATATATATATATATAATCAAAAAATAAATAGATGATACCGTTCTGTGGCTAACGAAATGCTTTTATTTGTGCGAGCTTTCGAGATACACTGATCTCTTCTTCCGGCGATGTTACAATGAATGAAGCAAGGGTATACTTAAAAACAGTGTCTCTTGGAATGTTATCTGTGCTGGTCCTTCCCCCGGTGTGGATGTGTTTAATGGCTAGAGGTGTCAAAGGGTTACTGAAAGCAAGTGAAGAAAGAGTGTGAATGTGTAAAATCCTTTCCATTGTTGCTGTTGAAATTTCCTTTCCTTCAACCTTACGTGATGTCTCTGAGTCATTTGTACTGCCCTTGGTATGAATAGATCTTTTGAAAGCTCCTTGTATTAACGATGAATATACACTACTGACACGTTTAATCTGAGCACGGCTAGCACCGCAAGCCGGGGGATGCCCCGGCGTGCTAGCCGCACTCCCTCAGCGTGCCGCGCATCACCGATGCGCGGTCACGCGTCATCGGGTGCCTGCGCCCCCTGCACGCGCGTCCAGGGCTCCCCGAGGGAGCCCTGGTGTCCCGCGATGTGGGAGACGGCGGCAGGGGGTTCCGGGGGACCCGGCGGACCCGGCAGCGGGAGGGAGAGCGCCCCGATCGGAGGGCGCTCTTCCGCTGCTTCGGCGCGCGCCCGGCACCCTCCGGCGCACGCCAGGTTACTGCTGCGGCCGAGAACGGGCAAATGCTCGAATAAACTCGGCCGCAGCAGTATTTGTATATAGTTATCATACTCCCCTTATAGACGCCTCTTTTCTAATGTAAACAAATCTAATTTGGTTAGCTCCTTTACATATGTTTTTTTTTCCAACTGTCATAAACCTTGAAGTATCCAAAATACTTGATAAAAAAATATACCTTTTAATCAAACAGAAATATATCCTTTTTTTTTACCAATCCCAGCCTGTTTGTATTCTGGAGATATTAGCTGCTAAAATGTTGCCTTCATGAGATGTTAAAATTGCTGCTGCCCTTCACACATTAAGACAACACAGGTTGCCACAGTAACAGGTGTTAATGTTTAGGAAAAAGGATTTTCCATCAAATGTCAACAAAAGGAAAGTTACAGGAAATGAGAATCGGTGTCAGTAGTGTTAATTACCTCCCGGTACAGGAATGTCTACAGTTTAAGGGAAATATATTGTATAAAAGCAATGTGAATGTGATCATATTTATAGTATTTTATATAATGTGCTCCGACTGTACTGAAATCACAGGATATATTGCCTGGCCTGGGGCCTCTTTAGCGTGTACTGTATGACGTTGCCCTCTGCTCAGTTTTAGAGGCTGTACATGATCGGCGTTCCATTGTACATACTGTACAACACCACACATCTGTCCAGAACAGTGAAATTATCACTTTATCACTCCGCAGAGCAGTCACATGATGCAGAAATGCCGGAGGGTCTGTAGCCACTCTTTAACTATACAGCTCCGCTAAACACATGGACCCAGATCCACAAAAGCGTGCAAAGCTTTATTACGCCTTTCCTCCCCTTCATTTTAATGGAAGTAAAGACATGCTAAAGCTTAGCACCTTTCTGTGGATCTGGGCTATGGAGAGTTACCCTTGCCCACTACACTCCTTCCTCTCCTACTTGTCGTATCTCAGCTGTCTCCTCCTCTCCTTGCCGTCTCTCTTTTCTCCTTCTACTGACCTTCCTATCTCACTTCCCCTCTCTTTGCACTCCCTCCTGCCTGATGTGCACACTGTTCTCCATTTCTTCCTCCTTGTCAACTCTGTCTCCTCCTCTCCTTGCCGTCTCTATGTCTCCTCTCCCTTCCATCATACCCTGCTCCTTTTTGCACTCTCTCCTCCCTTCTTTGCACTCCCTGCCTTACTGTGTCTGCTCCTTTCTGTGCAGACTACACTCCCTCATCTCCTACTCATCTGTCTCCTCCTCTCCTTGCTTTCACTCTATTTCATCCTCCTGCTCACCTTGCGGTCTTCCCTCTCCCATGTGCACACGGCTCTCTACTGTCTCTCTCTGACTCTTCTTCTTTCCTTGCTGTCTCTCCGCGCCCCTCCATCACACCTCCTTGCACTTTCTACCCGCCTCTTGTTGCACTCCCTGCTTTGCTGTGTCTGCTCCTCTCTGTGAATACAACACTCCCTCTTCTCCTACTCATCTGTCTCCTCCTCTCCTTGCTGTCTCCACTGCCATTAAAATCCGCTCCTCCAGTATCCTGGGTGAGGGAGAGACCGCTTAGTCTATCACAGAGGGGGAGGGATATACAGTATGTATGTATATCTTTGTTTCTATAGCGCAGACAGTGTACTCAGCACTTTACAAAGACAATACGAAACAGGGAATTGTAATAATACAAAAAGGACAGCAAAGTCAGACAATAGGAAAGAAAATTCCTGCCCTAGAGAGCTTACAATCTTACAAAGTTAACAGAATCTCCCTAGTTGGTAGAAGCTGCCGTGGCAAACTTGTCTTCTATCAGCTTCAGGGTAACAGGACTAAAAGTGTTTCAAACGAGGGAACGCAGTCTTCAAAAGACTAAGGCGATGGCCCCAGTGCAAGCGCCGCTGCAGCCAGACTAATAGCCCATCGGATTAACACAGCAGGAGCCCTGCTATTTGAATGGGACCGCTGGGACTCCTGCTGTATTAATCCGATGGGCCATTAGTCTGGCTGCAGAAATATCACAGAAATCTCACAGAAATGTTGCACGTTTCTGTGAGCTAGCCACAGATTTTCCCTAGGCAAGTGGTCAAATACAGGAGGACACATCTGGATACCTGCTCTAATGCTGTGAATACACAGTAAGTTTACTTACCAAAAAAGTAACACTAAACACAGTTTGGTGTTAGGACCTGCACATTTGGTTATGCTTTGACGCAGCATGCAGGCTTATAACGCATTGGTCAAATGATTTAACTACAGTAAATGACCCATACTCATGAGAATATTCTTATTGAAGTATTTAACTATATACTATTTACTATATATTTTGTGACATTGGATGTAGCATTGGGCTTTTGTGTCTTTTGTTATTTACTTTCATTTTATCAAGCCACCTATTAACTTCTTCCTCAGTTAACCAAGTGTTTGCTAATATAGAGGTCGTGGCTTCCTCCTGCGGCACTACTATTGAAATTGATTCTTCCCAATTAAACACAGAGACAAATACTTTGTTTAATACCTCTGCTTTTTTCTTATCTCCTTTGATCTGCTTACCGATCTCTCACTGAAATGGTCCTATATTTTCTTTTCTCCTTTTTTTTTGGTTATTAAGGTACATAAAGAACTTTTTAGGGTTGATCTAACTTTCTATTGCAATCTTTCTTTCATTATCCATGGGTGTTTTTTTTTTTTTTTTATGTATTTTGTGGGGGGATTGTGTCAGGGTGGGAGGGAATTAGTTAGAGGAGGGGGGATTGAGCGAGAGTAGTGTAATTGAGAGAGTGAGAGGAGAGAGGGAGTGTGTGAGGAAGAGAGGGAGTGAGACATAGGGGAGAGAAATACATGGGAAGAATGGGGGGAATAGAGGGGGCTAGTGAGGTGTGCAATGGGGGTTTCACAAGACCGCTGACACGGGGCGGGGTCATAACTCTAGTCCTGGGCCCAGTCAAATCTTTCTGCGGCCCGATCCATATCACTATCAACCATACGGGTGCTCTGTTTTCTTTAAATAACATTGTGTCCACAATCTGATTGAGAAAACCTGATTCCTACTACAGTACCCCAAAGAAAGAGAAATTAAAGACACAATTATCACACACCCTCTATGGGTACAAATGATCAATACAAATCTCTCTTGTCCTTCTATAATTTAATTATATTGAATACATTTCTGGTTTTGCCTGATTATAAATCAAGGTTTTTTTTCCACGTTGAAAAGAACATCCTCGCCTTATAATCGTGACCTGCCAACTTTGTGAGCCAATCAGCAGTCAGATGTACAATATGAGGTAGGAGGGTAAAACAGAGGAAACTCCACCTGAAGCTGCAATTTTGCTTGTGGCAGGAGGTTCAATCTGAGACAGAGAGACAGACAGCGAGAGAGACAGACAGTGAGAGAGACAGACAGCGAGAGGGACAGACAGCGAGAGGGACAGACAGCGAGAGAGACAGACAGCGAGAGAGAGCGACAGCGAGAGAGACAGACAGCGAGAGAGACAGACAGCGAGAGAGACAGACAGCGAGAGAGACAGACAGCGAGAGAGACAGACAGCGAGAGAGACAGACAGCGAGAGAGACAGACAGCGAGAGAGACAGACAGCGAGAGGGACAGACAGCGAGAGGGACAGACAGATAGAGAGACAGACAGCGAGAGAGACAGACAGCGAGAGAGACAGACAGCGAGAGAGACAGACAGCGAGAGAGACAGACAGCGAGAGAGAGAGACAGCGAGAGAGACAGACAGACAGCGAGAGAGAGAGACAGCGAGAGAGAGAGACAGCGAGAGAGACAGACAGCGAGAGAGACAGACAGCGAGAGAGACAGACAGACAGCGAGAGAGACAGACAGAAAGCGAGAGAGACAGACAGACAGCGAGAGAGACAGACAGACAGCGAGAGAGAGAGACAGACAGCGAGAGAGACAGACAGACAGCGAGAGAGAGAGACAGACAGCGAGAGAGACAGACAGACCGCGAGAGAGAGACAGACAGACAGCGAGAGAGACAGACACAGAGAGACAGACAGACACAGAGAGACAGACAGACACAGAGAGACAGACAGACACAGAGAGACAGACAGACACAGAGAGACAGACAGACACAGAGAGACAGACAGACAGACACAGAGAGACAGACAGACACAGAGAGACAGACAGATACAGAGAGACAGACAGACACAGAGAGACAGACAGACACAGAGAGACAGACAGACACAGAGAGACAGACAGACAGACAGACACAGAGACAGACAGACAGACAGACACAGAGACAGACAGACAGACAGACAGAGACAGAGACAGACAGACACAGAGACAGACAGACACAGAGACAGACAGACAGACAGACACACAGACAGACACACACACAGAGAGAGAGAGAGAGAGAGAGAGAGACAGACAGACACACACAGAGAGAGAGAGAGAGACAGACAGACACACAGACACACAGAGAGACAGACAGACACACAGAGAGAGAGACAGACAGACACAGAGAGAGAGAGAGAGAGAGAGAGAGAGAGAGAGAGAGAGAGAGAGAGAGAGAGAGAGAGAGAGAGAGAGAGAGAGAGAGACAGACAGACAGACACAGAGAGAGACAGACACAGAGAGAGACAGAGAGAGACAGACAGACACTCAGAGAGAGAGACAGACACAGAGAGAGACAGAGGGAGACAGACAGACACAGAGAGAGACAGACAGACAGAGAGACAGACAGACACAGAGAGAGACAGAGAGAGACAGACAGACACTCAGAGAGAGAGACAGACACAGAGAGAGACAGACAGACACAGAGGGAGGGAGACAGACACAGAGAGAGACAGACAGACAGAGAGACAGACAGACACAGAGAGAGACAGACACAGAGAGAGACAGACACAGAGAGACAGACAGACAGACACAGAGAGACACACAGACAGACACAGACACAGACAGGGTGTGTGTGTGTTCATTTTACTTTCCAGCTACTACTTAAATTAGGGGAAACACCTAAATATACTTTGTAGATCCATTAGCATATTGCTCCGGTGTGCTCATTTTTAAGCAAAATATGGCTCCCCGATTTATTTGGGGATGTGTTGCAGGGTACATGCAACCACACACACACAAACGTTGGTTCTTTGGATAAGGCTTATTTATTTGAGCCTTAAAACATACAGCACACCAAGAACAAATAGCTTCTCATCAGCAAATAAAAGAAAATAGCTTCTTCTTCAGCAGACAGAACAAAATAGCTTCTCTTTATTATGCAGGAGACATACAGTTCATCAAACATGTACTTTGCCACATAGACATTACAGCAGTAATCTCTTCAGCATGTTTAGTCCTGTCTCCTCACCAGCTCCCCTGCATGTGTGTACAGCCTGGGGTTTTAACGCCTTGATTACTCAGCTGGGGTCAGACTAATTAAGCAGCCGTTCCTAACTTAACCTTGTCACTGCTGCACTGCAAGCCTAAACATAGGTTTTCCAGGCATATGGCTGGTGACATTCATTCACCCTGTCACAGGACACTTAAGGGGATATGTATCCAACTGGCGACTGTTAATACAATTAGAAAGCTCTCTCTCTCTCTCTCTCTCCATGTTGCAGACATGTTGCTTGTGGCAGGAAGCTCAAACCGAGAGAGAAAGACACAGAGAGACCTTTCTTTTCAGCTACTACTGAAATTAGGGGTTTTCCTATGATTGGGCGAATAAGGTATGTGTAATATATAATGTGAGACCTGAATGATGAATCTGATGGGTAAGAAATGCAGAGTTGATGGTGGGACTGTGTAACCTGTGACAGAAATGTAATGTATTTCTGTGTGTTCCTCATATGTACAGTACTCAGAAGCTTCATCCCATGATGTACTGTACCATCTGCATGATTTAATTACATCCCTGGTGTTAATATCTATTCATGATGTAGTGTAAAATACACACTGCGGCTCAGCTAGGTCTTTATTAACCTTTGCTGTACTGACATTGAATAATGCTGTTTCTTTCTGCTTTAAAGCAGCAGTCCAAGCAATATCTTATGTGTCTCTTTTATAAAAATAAATCTGTTCTGTACTATGAGAAAATAACTGTAGTATTTAAAAAAAAAAATATGACATTTTTAATGTTTCTAATGTAGGAAGCATTTCCAAAGTGACAGCCCACTCCCCCTACCCTCTCCCTAGCAGTGCAACAATTGAACTACGTAACTGACCAGTTACATGATATTGCTGGACTACATTGCCCACAATGCTGTGCAAGAACTGAATTAAATAACCCGGAGCAAACCATTGATTACAGGAGAACAGATCGATCTGCAGCTTAGCTAATCCCTTGTCAGTGTGCAGATTGTATTGATGCACATATTGAACGGAAAAAATAAAAAATACATTTTTAAAAACTGCAGCTTTAAGTAATATTTTAATTTTTATGACACAGCCCCGGGAATATGATGGCTTGTGATTTCTCAACTAGCAGAAAGACAACAAATATTAGAAGTGTCAATATGTGAAATAAGAATCCATGTGTACAAATAAAGTTCCGTATGATCCAAAGTTAATATCTGTTCTCATGACTTGTGTGATGTCATATTTCATCGTTTAAAGGACAAAAAAAAAAGTACGTACAAGGCTTATCAAACTTCACATCAGAGGCAGCAGAAAGATTGCACCAAAAACTTGCAATGGATTCCAGTCTCCTCAAACATTATCATCATGATGAATTTCATCCAAAAACATTTTTAGAGACATACTTCTGTGATGAAAATTTTCCCTTGATAGATGAACTTGTGGATTACCCTTTGAAACAATTGCATGAAACGTTCTCTTCAGGTTTGTTTATTTATTGGTAACATATAATGACATTTTGGAGACAGACTGATATTTTCTATACAGAAAATGAATGCATGTTTATTACATTAACATAAAAATGTATTTACTAATCATTTTTTATTAACTAATAATTAAATGTCAAGCCAATATACTCAATATATGTGATTTGCCTCCTGTCTCCATCTTCACATTAAGTAATTAAATACCAAGGGTGTTATTTATAAAAACATGTTTTTTCTAAATAAAAAGTAAAAGTGCATTGTGACAAAAACACGTTTGCTTCCCTGAAATAATTAGCAGCATTTGTTGCTTTCAGTGAGATAAAATGTAACACAGATAATGTGTCATTTAGATATACATACTCATATTCTTATTACCTATGTAGTTAATTTAAATTTTATAGTATTGGGATGTTATGAAGGTGTTTTTTTTCCAAAACCTAAACATCTTGTTGTATATAAATAAAGTGTGTTTCATTTTTTCTAACTGTTGGTGCAGGGCCTGTGAAAGGAGACACATTGATTGATATCTCAGGTGGCCCAAATATTTACCAGCTCTTATCAGCCAGTGATATCTTCAAAGAGATTATTGTGCTAGAAATTACTGAACCAAATATCCAGGAATTGGAGAAATGGCTTAAAAAGGATCCAGGAGCTGCTGATTGGTCATATGCAGCAAAGGCTCTTTGTGACCTAGAAGGCAACAGGTAACATATTTCCAACTACATTATTACAAGACAAATAACACCTGTATGTGCCAGTGATATTCTCTCCCCGTCTTAAACGCCATCTTGTCAACAGGTCGTTAAACAGCTCGGAAAAGTTCTAACTGTCCTTTACATAAAGAATAAGCTCCTTTCTCCTGGTTATTTCCCATTAAACTACAGTAATTAGGTGTCATTACCTTATAGTGTCCACTTACATTATAAACTCTTCAGGTAATGATTAGTCTCTCCCAGTGTTTATATTTTATACCTCGTGCTTTATCTGTGTATTGTATTATAATTATGTATAGTCCAATGTCTGTTTTCTCTCTATGTAAAGCACTGAGCACATAACCGGTGCTATTCAGCAGCTGTTAGACTTATACATACAGTATGTTTAAAACACACACTGTAAGTCACGATGGACACCAATGTATTTACAGACGGCACAGAACTGTGAGCACAGGAGATTTGCTTTTATCCTCCTATAAATCCAGCCTATTATATGTCTCATCTTTATAGCATTAACCAATAAAGTAAAGTGCAAAACAAAAGGAAATCTCTGGGTTTCTCTGTGGTTTAGATTGGTCTTTGATGTTTTGCCACTGAAAATAAAATGGAAAACCGCACAAAGAAGTAATGTGTAAAAAAAACTACATCAGATGGTAGTCAGTTTCTACTGTGGATAATGGTTGCAGTTATTTATTGTTACGTGTGTGGGTATTTTGTGGTAAGAAATTTAGCACCAAAGTCAAAAAGGGTAATTTATCAAAGACTCTAGGCTGTGAGAGGTGGAGAAGAAACTGCACTACAGTTATCATTGGGATTACTCTGACAATCTCTTAAAAGCCTCCCAGTGAAAAAATTCAATGTACGGCTGCACCCCGCTTGCACTGAGCATGCTGTGCACTCGGCACTTGTTGCTTTTACTTCTTGTACTCGTTATGTTAACGTCCCCACTCACGCGGTGTGCGCACTCATGCATTTAAGTTTGAAGTGCGCTCAACATGCTCCCAATGCCCATAGTACAATATTGCAGTGTTAAAAAGTACAAATGTGCAAAAAACTGTATATTTCCTACTCACAATGGAGCAGAAAATACAGCAATATCCCAAACAGTGTCAAAGTTGTCTCTTGCTTGGATATGATGTTCTGTGCATCTTTAAAAAAGTATGGAGAACAAACCACAGTGCATATAAGCTAAAAAGTAATTTATAAGTTCTCGCACAATGGAGGCTTAAACTTTAGAGCAGAATAGTAGGCAAAGCAGCAGGACAGTATTCAGGTGGGGATGAGGAGCGATTTCCTACCCTCCTCACCGAAGTGGAGACTGTTGGGGAGCGGAGGAGATCGCTACTCATCCCCATCTGAATACTTTCTTGCTGCTTTGCCTGCTTTTCTTTTCTGCTTTTCTAAATGGGATGAATCACCGCTCCCCTTACATCTTTGGAAGAAATCGCTTGGAATAGACCCTGTAATATTAAACTTGCTACAAAACCAGCAGTTACATAGTTACATAGTAGATGAGGTTGAAAAAAGACGTACGTCCATCAAGTTCAACCTATGCTAAATTTAGACAACAGATACTTTATCCTACAGTATATCTATACTTACTTATTGATCCAGAGGAAGGCAAACACAAACCCCATTAAGGGGAAAAATTAATTCCTTCCTGACTCTAAGAATTGGCAATCGGATTAATCCCTGGATCAACATCCTTCCCATGTATACTTATTTGGTATATCGCTGTATACCTTTCCCATCTAGAAAGATGTCCAACATTTTTTTGAACAAATCTATTGTATCTGCCATCACGGTCTCCACGGGTAATGAATTCCACATTTTAACTGCCCTTACTGTAAACAACCCTTTTCTTTGTTGCTGGTGAAATTTCCTTTCCTCCAACCTTAAGGGATTGCCCCGAGTCCTTTGTACTGCCCGTGGGATGAATAGTTCTTTTGAAAGCTCCTTGTATTGTCCCTGAATATATTTGTATATAGTTATCATATCCCCTCTTAGATGCCTCTTTTCTAATGTAAATAAATCTAATTTAGCTAGCCTCTCCTCATAAGTTAGAATGTCCATCCCCTTTATTCATTTGGTAGCTCTTCTCTGCACTCTCTCTAGTTCCATAATGTCTTTTCTTAGGATTGGTGCCCAAAATTGTACTCCATATTCAAGGTGTGGTCTTACTAATGCTTTGTAAAGGGGCATAATTATGTTTACTTCCCTTCCATCCATTGCCCGTTTGATGCAAGATAAGATCTTGTTTGCCTTTGCAGCTACTGCATGACATTGGGCACTATTGCTAAGCCTGCTGTCTATAAGCACTCCTAAATCCTTCTCCATCAAATATTCCCCCAATATATCTCCATTTAATTTGTAAGTCGCCTTTTTATTCTTGCATCCCAAATGCATAACCTTACATTTAGCTGTATTAAACCTCATTTGCCATTTACCTGCACACGTTTCCAGTCTCTCCAAGACCTTCTGAAGACTATTTACATCCTAGTCTGATTCTATTACCTTACACAATTTAGTATTATCAGCAAAGATGAAGACTTTACTCTCGATCCCAACCTCAAGGTCATTAATAAACAAGTTTAAAAGCAGGGGTCCCAGTACCGATCCTAGAGGTACTCCACTCACGACTTTAGCCCAACCTGAAAAAGTTCCATTTATGACAACCCTCTGTTGTCTGTCCTTTAGCCAGTTTTCAATCCAGATGCATATATTATTACTGAGTCCAATTTTCTTTATTTTGTACACCAACGTCTTGTGTGAAACCGTATTAAAAAGCCTTTGCAAAATCTAAGTAGACGACATCAACTGCATTACCCTGGTCTAAGTTCCTACTTACCTCCTCAAAGAAACAAATAAGGTTAGTTTGGCAAGATCTATCCTTCATAAATCCATGCTGAGTATTACTAATAATTTTGTTTTCCATTAGGTATTCCTGAATATTATCCCATATTAAACCTTCAAGTAGTTTCCCTAATATTGAAGTCAGGCTTACAGGTCTGTAATTCCCCGAGTGTGATCTAGCTCCCTTTTTAAATATAGGCACCACATCTGCTTTACGCCAATCTTATGGTACTGAGCCTGTGGAAATGGAGTCCTTGAATATTAAATATAATGGTTTTGCTATTACTGAGCTTAACTCCTTGAGAACTCTTGGATGTATGCCATCGGGGCCAGGTGCCTTATTTACTTTAATTTTTTCAAGTCACTTATGAACTTCTTCCTCAGTTAACCAATTATTCATTAATATGGAAGTTGTGGCTTCCTCCTGTGGTGCTACCATTGAACTTGATTCTTCCCTGGTAAACACAGAGGCAAAGAATTTGTTTAATACCTCAGCTTTTTCCTTATCTCCAATAATCTGCCTACCTATCTCACACTGAAAGGGTTCTATATTTTCTTTTCTCATTTTTTTGTTACTAAGGTACTTAAGGAATTTTTTAGGGTTGACCTTACTTTCTATTGCAATCCTTTTTTCATTATCAATTTTTGCTAATTTAATTGCCCTTTTGCAATTTTTGTTACATTCCTTCTAATTCTGATACGATGTCTCTGTCCCTTCTGACTTAAAGAATCTAAACGCCTTCCTCTTCTTGTCCATTTCCGCCCCTACCTGTTTATTTAGCCACATTGGTTTTGACTTATTTCTTTTATACTTATTACCCAAGGGTATACACTGATAAGTGTGCTTTTCTAACAATGTTTTAAAGACTGCCCATTTATCTTCTACATTTTTCCCTGCAAAAACATCATCCCATTGTATTACTACTAGATTAGACCTCAGTTTATTCAAATCTGCCTTTCTAAAGTTTAAGGTCTTTGTTGAACCCAAGTATTCTGTTTTTTAATAATTTATTTCAAATGAGACCATGTTATGATCACTGTTACCCAAATGTTCCAGGACTTTAATATTTGTTGTTACTTCTACATTGTTTGATATGACCAAATCCAGAACTGCCCCTCTCCTGGTTGGTTCCTCAATAATTTGGGTCATATAATTATCTTTAAGCACCCCCAAAAACCTGTTTCCTTTTGTTGTAATGCTAATCTCCTTGCCCCAGTCTATGTCTGGATAATTAAAATCCCCCATTATGCAAACATGACCCAGTTTTGATGCCTTCTCCATTTGCAAAAGTATTTTAGCTTCCTCAATCTAACAGATATTTGGTGGTTTATAGCATATTCCCACAAACATTTTCTTTATACTTTTACCGCCACTGATAATTTCTATCCACAAGGTCTCTACATTTTCATCATTCCCTTCATAGACATCATCCCTTAAAATAGGTTTTAGATCCGGTTTAACATACAGACATACTCCACCTCCCCTTCTATTTGTTCGATCCTTCCGAAAAAGAGAATAACCCTCTAAATTAACTTTCCAGTAATGAGTTTCATCCCACCATGTTTCAGTAATGCCTATGATGTCATACTGCTCCCTTGTAGCTATTAATTCAAGCTCCCTCATTTTATCTGTCAGGCTTCTTGCATTAGCAAGCATGCATTTAAGTTTTTTTTCAGCCTGTATTATTATCTTATCTGCTCCTTCCTTTCTGCTCTCACTTGGTTTAGTCTTTAGAAGTTTTCTAGTATTATCTCTATTTACTATGGGTATCTCACTGCTTGTCAAACTTGCACTTGCCCCCATTCTACCTCCATACCACCTTGTATCCTCATCTATTTCATTTAGTTCATTATCTGTTTCATTCCCCTGTCTGCAGAGTGACTCCAATAATTTACACTTTCATTCTTGATCGAAAGCAGGCCTGCCCAATTCGTAAAGTGAGAAGGGCCGAACTGCTCCAAGGAAAAAAAAAATTGGGCTGCACGGGTTAAATAATCATCATCATCATCATCATCATCATCATCATCATCATCTCTCCTCCAGCACCTCTCATCATCATCCTCATCCCCCTCCCCTCAATCTGACACTCTCTCCCAATCCCCTCAATCTGACACTCTCTCCCAATCCCCTCAATCTGACACTCTCTCCCCCTCCCCTCAATTTGACACTCTATCCCCCCCTGCACTTCACATCACTCCCCCCCTCACATGTCAGCAGCACCCCCCTCACATGTCAGAAGCTCACCCCCCTCACATGTCAGCAGCCCACCCCCCTCACATGTCAGCAGCCCACCCCCTCACATGTCAGCAGCCCACCCCCTCACATGTCAGAAGCCCCCCCCTCACATGTCAACAGCCCACTCCCCACCAGCCCGTTTTTCACACCCCCCCCACCAGCCCATTTTACACACACACACACACACACACACACACACACACACACACACACACACACACACACACACACACACACACACACACACACACACACACACACACACACACACCTCTTAGATCAGCACATCCTCTCCCCGGTACTAAGCCCCGCCCCCGGCATGCTCTGACCTCCAACCCGCCCCCGGCATCCTGCTATTGAAAAAAAAGATACTCACAGTTGCCGCATCCTCCTCATGCTGCTGCTGCCCCCGCACACCGCAAAACCCAGGGGAGGAAAGGGAGGGAGGAGGAGGAGGAGGGGGGGGATGAATCGCTGCCATTTTTTTAAACTTTTTTTTAATTATTTATTTATTTAATTAACTGGCGCCTGGCCGGAGTCATCGCGGGCCACACAGAGGCCAGGGGGCCGTATGTTGTGCAGGCCTGATCTAAATTAACACAGGTTATTCCTACAGAAAGCTGCAATGTCCATGTCATGGGAATTATGGGAGATATGGTGATCCATATAAAGGAATAATGGGGGACATGTATTGCTGAGATCTGCCGAAATACATAGCACATGCTTCAGCTAGTAATGAGATTAAGGTCCACATTTCCTTACACTGAATATTCTGCCATTGTGAAAGGGTTTCTATGTGCATTTTATAACTTTGTGCAACATATTTAGCTCATCTATATCATCAATCATTTGACTTTCACATACAGATCAACTCTGTTATAACATGATCTGTTACAATGCGAATCCGCTTATAACGCGATGCAAGTGTGGCCCCCAATGTTCATATTTCTGAATACTTTACAACTTGATTATTGGAATCTTAAATACTTTATTATACAAAGCATACAATTGTATATTTTTTTAACGTGATCCGCTTATAACGTGATGTGGTTCTTTGAACTCCAAGCACAGCGTTATAAGGGGGTTGAGCTGTATATATGTATTCAGATACTTATAATAATATTTTGTGTTTAATTTCAGAGAGGATTGGCAGGTAAAGGAAGACAAAGTAAGAAGAGCCATCAAACAGGTTGTAAAATGGGATGTTTCTAAAGACAATCCTCTAGACCCTGTCGTCTTGCCACATGTGGACTGTGTCCTCAGCCTTTGGGTGCTAAATGTTATTAGCAAAGACAAGGATGCTTACCACATCAACCTCCGAAAATGTGCATCACTACTAAAAATTGGGGGTCACCTGTTACTCATTGCGGTATTAAATATGACATATTATGTGGTTAATGAGCACAGGTTTTTTACCCTGACCTTTGATGAGACATTTTTAAGAGAGGCTCTAAAGTTTGCCGGGTACATAATTGAGTATATGGATGTGCTCCCCAGCAGAAAGGGCTGTGATATGTTCGATTTTGAACACATTGCATATGTTATAGCGCGCAAGGAGAGGGAGGTTTAATAATCTAATTCTGACTGCTTATTATTTACATAGGAGAGTAAAATAAGAATATGTATTTATTATTACACGATTCCTCCCTTTACAGTTTTCAACAGGACCTTTCCAAAAAATGTATAATCAATAAATGACTCTTTATTTTCTTTCTTCTGTCCACGCACAATACCTATTGAATGACAAAATCATTAGTTATATGTTAGGACACTTATGTGTTCGCTTATCATAAAAAATTGAAATATTAATTGGAATAGCAAATGTTGGGGAATTGTTGAGGAAATGTTGCTTTGCTTTTTCTCTCTCGTGCTGTTGGACGGTGAAATATTCCTACTAAGAATATAACATTTTACTGCTAATAGCTTATTATAAAAATAAATGATTTCCAAGTACAATACAATAACTAATGTCATTGCCTTTTTCCCGTTCCAGGGATCGAAAGATTTGCATAATAGTTTTGTTTGGAAAGACATATGTCCTCAGGGCGCAACCTCAGCATTGTGTATACTTAGGATGAGGTCCGCAGTATATACTAAGCCCATACAGTATGTAGGGAGAATATACATGAAATGAAAGAAATGTCAGTTCTAGGAACAAGTGTTTATTCTATACATACAGTACATGGATTATACAGACTTCAGGCAACTGCTTAAATCACATGGCTACCTTACTACTGTCAGTTTCCACATGCATCCTTAATAAACACTACACAGGTGACCTGTGAGTGGATGTTACCATGATCCTCATCAGTGATTCAGCATGTGATCCATTCTCTGCCAGATATGTGCGCAACAACTGATGCTTTGTAATAGACAATAAATCACAAGTTTTTGAAGTTCACAAAATAGAATGTATTAAAAAAAATAGCATCATTAAACTACAGTATTGCAATAAGTAAATAACCGTTACCAACACATCAAGTTTAAAGGTAAATAAAGGTTATTTTCCAGAAATATCTATAAGATATTGCTGATTTAAAACAAGGGCCATGTTTTCCAAGCAGCGTTCTGCCATAAGACGCCTTGTGGAGCTGGAAGACATTCATTGACTTGAATGGGCTTTGAGGTTTCTAACACCGCAGGAAGGGGCCTTATAGCAGAACACTGCTTAGTAAATATGGCCCAATATGTGTTACATTTCACCATTAAAATAAAAATATATTCATGTGGCTGCGTTTCTACCTTTCAGTAAGATTTAAATAAAAATAAAATAGACGAAAGCTTTTCTTGCGTGACAAACACGTTACAAGACTTCAGTGAGGGAGTTTATACCTACTGTAAACTGGGTAAATAGGAACTGATCTATGAATAATTTAAATAGCTAAGCTTAATTATTAATAATGTACTAATATTGCTGATTTTGTTTTTTCTAATGCAGGGTTAATAGATTTGAGGAATAGGATGCAGCAGTTTTATGATCCGGTCTTTACATTGTACTTAACCATTACATGACCAAAATCTAAATCTTATTTCTATGTTACAAAGAGACATCACAGACACATTCTGTTATTTATTAAAGAATGAACAAGAGAAGGGATACTGAGGCAGAGGGCCCCACCAAGAAGGGGAAACCACAGGAAGATCCCAATAGCATGCACTCAATGCTCGCTAGAAGTATATATGTGGGAGAATAGCCCGTCTATTAGAGCGTGGCTGTAACTAAAAGCAATAACCAAGGCTAAGCCGTGGAGGCCCACAGATAATGAAACCAAATCACTGTCCCGAAGGAATGATACAAAATATAATAATACTATATAAAATAAGATAAAACGGACCAATATAAAAACAAGGCTACAGAGCCAGAGGTGTCCAGCTCAATAATAACAGTATAAATGACTGTAAAAGAATTAGTAGCTTGTAGAAGATCAACATGCTAAACAGTCCCATATATATATATATATATATTTATATTATCTATAGCCCATACCCTGTTTTTCTTTGTAGATAATTAATAAAGATTTATTATGTTTGTTTTTACCACTCATTAGACTGGCTGTATAGGATTACATATATCCTGGATCAATGTTATCCCCCAATAAACTATCATACATGAGTGCCATTTCTGAGGGCTTCTAATGGTGGGAGTATTTCCGTTAATCCTCACTTCCAGCGTATATAGAGTTCTTGTTAATTGTCATCAGGATCACATGCCAAACAGCATGGCTTTCAGTATCTCTATCATGCAGCAGTTTCCTCTTTGCCTGCAGCTCCTCCCAAGACTCAACTTAACCCTGGATAGGAGTGGAGTAGGCTCAGTCCCAGGTCCCTACTTAAACCTGGGTTATATCCCTCCTCCCTGAGCATCTTTGGTGGTGGTTCCTGAGATCATCTCGTCCTTGATGTTGAGTGGTGCTGATACTAACCTGCTGATTGCTGCAGCTGATGGGACTGTGTGCTGGGACTCTTTGAATACTCTGGTGTTGAAAGCAAACACTGTCGAGGAGGACCAGGATGTTAGTGAGTGACGGGAGCTTTGTGACAGGCTATTAATAATACGCACCAAAATATATAACTGGGTTGAACTGGTACGAGACTTAGATATGATAAAATATAATTTATTCCTTGATAAAGGTGAGCACACAAGATATACAAATAACAGGCAAAATATAGACACTCACTTAAGATGGGATGATGAAACAGTCCCATCCGGACTGGCAGTATATACAGAAATCTTCATAATTATCAAGACACGAAAGACAATAGCCATAGGCTGAGCCTGGTTTATATACAATTATTTCACAATGAACACAACCTAAACCCAGCCCCTCTCATAAATCAGTGGTGAGGTTGACAGTTTTCCTCAGAGTAAAACTCCTCCCACCCAAGGACGTTTACAAACTGCTTTTCCTATCTAAATAACTTCATAACTTCAGTTTAGTAATACCTACCGGCATGCGAGACATATTAATACATTCCGGTACGCATGACGCTCCCAACGAGACTAAATATTACCGTGTACAACTAAAATTAAGAGAGATATTAATATCTGGCTCTTAGTTTCTGTTAAACCTCAGGTGTCTGTATTCGTTAGTTGGGGCTTGGTCCCACGAATACACATATGTAACTCTTAGCATGTTCAGCCGAGGACATCTCATAATATTCTTATATTTAATAAGGTCACTCATTCTGATCTCCTAAATCAGAGGCGTTTGTAAGTGTGAGTTATAACGCTCACAACCCACTCCAGCCTCCTGCAAGCAGGTATTAACATACTTTGCACCAAAACCCCCATCAATAAATTTATTTGAAGCAGGGACCCCTGTGTAGTTAACATTTGTCACCTGGTGCTATATGTCACACCCAATGCCCCAGCCTGGGTCTAGCTGTCTCTAGCAATATATGTTAACATACACCAAACCCCCTCTATACCTTTTCACACCTTTTCACACCCAACTTCAATCAAGCCTTTTGAAGCCCAGATTTTCTGAAAAGACACACCACAGTTGTATTTTCTTAAACCGTAGCTTATTAACCCCTTAAGCCCCAGTGTGTGTGGTGCAGACACTGGCCCAGAAACAATACATTTTTTTACAGGGGAATAAGCATTTGGATATTGAAGCGAGGTAAAAACACATTACTGGACCTCAGTCCAGTTAACCCCTTGCTTCCCAGGTGAGGGTAGAGGGTGGCCAATTGGGGTGTAACCCCTTTAATCCCGGGCCAAATCCTCCCCATCGTCACATAGTGTCTCCCAATGTATCTCAGAAATGTATGCATGTTAATGAAAATGTGTCCCACAATGTATCCCAGAAATGTATGTGTAGCCAGGTTCCTCTGGGCTACTAAACGTCTCTGCTTAACACATAAATCTTGGTATCAGCACAGGCAGGGTTAGGTTTAATCCTTGCCCTTGCTGCAGTGAACAACTCCCTTGTAGTGACAGGGGGTGGGCCCAAGGCCTAGGTACTGCCCATAACTGTGGCTAAGACCTGGGACCCTCCCCTGGTAACAAAAAGGGGTTGCAGCCTAAATGTAGTTGTTCTGTTCTTCCCTCTCCCCTCAGTGGGAGTGGGGTGTGTGTTCTATGCTGAGCCAGGGACCTGGTTTCCCTCCCGCAGGGGAGTGGAAGCATTTACCCCTTACTCCATCAGGGAGTATGGGAGATAAGGAGAGATTCTGAGGCCTCAAGGTCCTTGTTTTGGCTCCAGGGACAAGAAGATGAAACTATATGTCTGTATGTTGTCTAATGTATGAGAATAAAGACCACCAGTTATTTTACTCCTGCCTGAGTATGCAGTCATTCAGGGGAAGGGAAAGAGAGGTTTCCTGCAAGTACTGAATCTATCCATGTTAGGCCCGTTGGATGGAGGCGCAGCATCGAAGAGAAAGAAAATCAGACCTGGAAACCTGTCCTGTTATCCTCATTACCTTCGGTGGAAGCTCAGAATCCTGAGGGCCTAACAGGTGAGCAGTGCTACACCCGGTAACAGAACCACATCTCATTGTGGGTGAAAATGGGTTACATAATTATTGGTTTCAATGGTACTCATATAATTAACCAAAATTAAATAATTTGTGTTTAGCTTTTTGAATGCATTTCCGGTTTTGCCTGATTAAAAAGCAAGGTTTTTATGAAAAGTACATAATAACCATACAATCGGGCCCGTAACAGGACTTATCCCTGATTTAATAAAGCAGCCTCTGAGAATCCAGCAGAGAGAGTTAATTGCAGCCACTCAATTAACTAGTCTCCACTTGGACTAATGAGAGCTCTGTAAAAAACCTCACGTGAAACACAGGAGAGTTATTCCTTAGCTCACATTTGGGCTGACAGAAGGAGTGCAGAAGCACTGTCTTGAGCACAAAGACTCTGCCGTGAGCAAGACATCCAGACACCCAGAGAACTATATTTCCTGGAAACAGAGGACCCAGGAACCTGCCAGAGACTGACATGGAGGGCCACCTTTTTAAGATACCTCCTGAGACTTTGGGGTGATAGGCTGGTAATGGGAATATCCCTCCAGTCCTGCAGATATGGTCTGGGGAAGTAAGTTAGCCCTTACTAAGGGATAAGGTTTTTGTTATTTTGTTGTATTTGTATGTTTTGCCTGGATAAAAAAACAGGCTCAATAAAGCCAAGATATCATTTCACCCTAATCGGTCTCCATTAAATGTACCTCTGCACACATCTCTTACAGGGCCCTGCCAACTTTGTGAGACAGCAGTCAGATGTAAGTGGTGTAGGTACACTAATGCTGGACGGTCTGTGTCATGATTGATGAACTCTCACTGTAATCCATCATTTTGAGTTCCCGTCCTCCAGATAAACACATCAGGGCAATTTCTGTGTTTCTCCTTCCTCCCCTTCCCCTTATTAGTACACTGCTAATAGGGTACGGTTTACCTATCACTGTGCTTTATCATTTAGTATTGTCAAGGGATGTCTTGCTTTATCTAGGCTATTATTACACCGGCCGGTGGAATAGGGGTTAGATGAGAGGTGATCATTCTCAACCTTTTTCACTTATTAGGCTCACACAGTCAATTTTGCAGCTGACAGTAAGGACAGGCATTTGGGTTTCTTTATACCTCATGTATTTTATTATGTGTTGTTAATATTTGTGATATTGCTTAAATACATTTTGTATCGTTTTGGACGTAGTAGAGTGTTATACTTTTATCACTGAATATAGTTGACTTAGTGTCTATTATTATATGCAGTCTGTTGCGGGTATTTTGTGTGTGTGTGTATATGTATATATGTATGTATATATATATATATATA
>NC_134488.1:37106254-37313754 GCF_040206685.1 Ascaphus truei | reverse complement strand
ATGCGCGCTGCAGAAATGTGTTAAAAAAAATTTGCGCCTTTTTTTTCCTTTCCTATGGCCGCGAGCGGCAGCTTCTTGCCAACTTTTCCTGGCGAGGCAAAAAGGAGACAATCGCGCCATTTTATTGGCGCGAACAGCCGCTAGATGCCATTCGCGCCTCTCTGCATTAGGATATTTTTAAAACTGGCGAGATGGAGGTTCTCGCCAGCCGCGAGGCGAGTTTTAGAAATAGAAAAAAAAAATTGGCGCGTTTTTCGTAACTCGCCATTTTCTGCTGTTTTCTGCGCGATTTTCTCCAAAAAATGGCGAGTTTTGAAATAGCGCTGCTCTCTGCATAGGCCCCATAGACTGCATCCTGACACATTTAAGTATTGGTTATGTATTGTTTCCCCAGTAGCATGCTAAGCTACAATTGAACCCAGTGATAATTGCATTCAGTTGCAGTTGTATTTTAGTGATCTCTGTGCTGTGTATATCAACGTCATTTGGCTTAGAATCAATCCACGTACCACCAACCTATTATTGTGTTGTACCTACAGGTGTAAATATTAAGTTTTATTGATTTAAAATATTAGTATATAATAATAGTTCTATCACTGCTAGGTGCTATATGGTACAATTTCAGGTTGGCTTGATCGATATGCTACGCTAAATGCCGCACAGCATTTGTATGTTTACAACTGCTAATGAAGCTTTATCACTGTTGGCAATCATGAGACTCTATGACCTATATTAATAGTTGACCCTAGGTGTTTATTTAGCCCATCTTTGCCTTTATTATATTGAGGCAACTTTCAATTTGTACTACACACCCTGAGTCTAAACCCTGCCTGCCCATCACCCTTCCCTTTTTAATTACATTGTGTGTTTATTAATATTAAAATTGAGTGTAGAATCTATTTTAGTTAGATACCTATTAAATGCTAAGTTTTAACCGCCCAGGAGTGCTTTTGACAAATGAGCTACTAGTTGGAAAGTTGAGGCACTAATATGCTCCCACCCTCTAATCTTTGTTAGTCTACAAATATCAGCTCATCATTTGCACCCACGTCACACTAGGTGTGTACAGTATGGGTACACCCATTAATACAAACAATCAATCATTCTAGTGAGCTGTATACTCAGTTAATTTGGTTTTGCACATACATATATATACACACACACACACACACATACATGTATATACACACATACATACATACACACACATATATACAGATATACATACACACACATATACATATGTACACACATATGTGTGTATATAGATATATAGATATATACCACACGATAAAGGTTGCAACACAACATCAAGGGGCAGCACGCAGGTAAGTACATCATACATTTTCTATATTTGATAGGTTCCAGGCCATTAACCCAATACAATAAAAAAAAAATGCATTTAAATGCTGCAGGGTATAAGAATATGAGTATATACGGTATATCTAAATGATGCTTGGTCTGTGTTACATTTTATCTCACTGAAAGCATCTTACTTTATGTACTGTGTGTTGCTAATTATTTCATTTGGAAAACACACGTCTTTAGGGTGACGTGGGAGAAGGGGCGGCTCAGTGAGTAAAGATTCTGACTGGCACTGAGTGTGAAGCAATTCCCAATGTCAGCTCCTTGTGACCGTGGGCAAGTCACTTTATCTCCCTGTGCCTCGGGCACCAAAAACATAGATTGTAAGCTCCACGGGGCAGGGACCTGTGCCTGTAAAATGTCTATGTAAAGCACTATGTAAAACTAGCAGCGCTATACAAGAACATGCTATTATTATTATTTATACGTAGCCCTCTTGGTATTTAGCTATGTAATGTGAAGACGGGACAGGAGGCAAACTCCACATAGAGAGATCATTGGCTATTATTAGTTAATTAAAGCGGCAGTTAAGTCTTTTTTTTATTTTATTTTTATTTATTTTTTATTTATTTTTTTACTTCAATAGTTTCATGTGGGCAATCTCTAATTACCTAAAGAACTGCATAGCTGCCGGTCAATTCGTTCTCCGTCTATTCATCGGCAAAGTTTGGCGACATCTTTAAATATGGGGAATGTAAATCGTTGCTATAGGAACAAGCATGCTTGTTAAAATAGAATACAAGAAAATTGGTCTTTCAAAGTTGTTCTTACTATAGAACTGATTTATTAAAAAAAACACACATGCAGAATATTGCCTGAACTGCAGCTTTAAGCACAAAACAAGTTGGGTAAAAAAGTACGGAAAAAAATCCCCACATACAGCAAAAAAAAATATCACTCGTGAGCACAGTGACATCTCTCAGTCAGGTCTGCAACCTGCCTTTCCCCATTATCTCTTAGCATATAGTGCTTACACTGCAGCCAGGGATTCTGGGTAATAACAGGAAAATGAGCACACAGTGTGTCACTTTCTGCTTCTTGTCCATTGTAACATGGGCCTATATATGCTTATACCTGCCGTATTACTCAGCTTCAGCACAGCCTGGGTTAAAGAAGTGCAGAGACAGTAACCCTACTCACAGACAGCTTTTTTAAATGTTTTGGTCTCATCAGTGTGAGGTTTGTTACGGCTATGCTGGGTCCTGGTTATAACCAGACACACAACACGTTATGGTGGGTAATAAAGTAACAAAAACCCTTCCACCATACAACGTACAGCAAATACAAATACAACTTTTTAATTAAATAAATTATTAGTAAATAGTTTTGTATTAGTGTAATAAATATATATTAATTATATGTATATAAAATATCAGTCTGTCTCAACAAATTCATTCTATGTAACCAATAAATATACAAACCTGAAGAGAACATTTCATGCCATTTTTTAAAGGGTAATCCACTCTTTCATCTATCAAGGGACATTTTTAACCACAGAAGTATATATCTTCAAGTCCTTTTGGATCAAATTCTTCATCATGATAAAGTTTGTGGAGACTGGGATCCATTGCAAGTCTTTGGTGCAATCTTTCTGATGTGATGTTGGATATGTCTTGTACATAGTTTTAAGTCCTTTACATAATCAAATATGACGCCTCCCAAATCATGAGGACAAATATTAACTTTGGATCATACTGAGCTTCATATTGAACCTTCTAATATTGTACAATATTCTATTTCTTATTAGTTTGTTGGCTTTCTGCTAATTGAGAAATCACAAGTCATCTCATGATTCTTATAATATTTTATAAAAAAAAACAGCATTTTTCAGTGTCAGTACAGCAAAAGTAAATTTAGACCTTGCTGAGCTGCAGTGTGTTTAATACACTACATCCTGAATAGATATTAACCCCAGTGTGTAATTAAATCAGGCAGAGGGCTGTAAATATCGGGAACACACAGAAGTACTTTAAATGTCTGTCACAAGTTATGCAATCCCACCATCACACATTTCTTATACAATACTTTGATTTGACAGCCCACTTACCCAATCTGGATCAAAGCTTGAAAATAAATACTTGTAACCAGGAAGGCTAGTATGTGTTTATAACCCCCTTGCCCAGGTTGTAAGGATTGTTACTGTGAGGCAGGCCTCCAACAGGGGAGGGGGGTGGGGGGGTCTGCTGGTGTTGGCATCCCAGGCCCCGTGAGTCAGGAGGCCCGGCCATTCCATTTTTTTTTTTTTTTTAAAGTTGGGGAAAAAGAAAATTACGGCAACCCCTGTGCGCATGTGCAGAGCCAAAGTCTCTGTGTCATGCGCAGGGAAGCAGGGTGTCCGGCTTGCTGTGTGTGGGTCAGACCACGCTACCCCCCCCTCCACTCCGCTCCCAACGTGGAATGGAAGGGAAGCGCCATTGCGAGCCCACACGTGCGCGCGCCAACCCAGCATCCCCCGCATGCGCCAACCCAGCTTCCCATGTGCGCCCGCCAACCCAGCTTCCCCCACGCGCCAACCAACCAAGCTTCTCCCGCTTTCTAGACCCGCTGACCCAGCTTCCCCCGTGCCCACCTCCTGCCACTGGCAGCAGCCGCGGTATTAACCCGCCAGTCTCGCCCCCCCCTGCCGCCCACCTCCCGCACACCAACCTCGCGTCTGCCAGGCAAGGAGCAACACCCACCCAGTCAATTTCAGTCTACCACCCAGGCACCCACCCAGTCACTCACCCACCCAGTCACTCAACCACACAGTCACTCACTCACCCATCCAGTCACCCACCCAATCACTCAGTCACCAATCCACCCAGTCACTCAAAGTCACTCACCCAGTCACTCAACAACCCACCCAGGCAGGCAGACAGGCAATCAGTTAATTACATTACCTCTCTTGAAACGGTGCTCAGTGGGGGCCTTCGATCAGTCAGCGAAGGGCTTTCAACCAGCCTGGAGGTGGGTGCCTTCACTGGCCCGCGGTGGGGCCTTGAATCAGCCTGTGCTTCAACTGGCTGGGGGAGACTTCAACTGGCCTGCACTTCAATGGGCCAGGTGGGGGCAGTGGAGCCTTCAACCAGCCAGAGGGGGAGGAGGGCTTCAATTGGCAGGCAGCGGGGCAAGTTTTGGTGGGGAGATGGACAGCACGTGGGTGACTGACTTCCTGGGTGGGTGACTGCCTGAGGGGTGACTGACTGACTGCCTGAGTGGGTGGGTGCCTGACTGACTGCCTGGGTGGGTTGGTGACTGCCTAGGTGGGTGACTGCATTGGTGGGCGGGTGACTTACTGCCTGGGTAGGTGGGTGACTGACTGCCTGGGTGGGTGCCTGACTGACTGCCTGGGTGGGTTGGTGACGTCCTGGGTGGGTGGGTGACTGCCTGGGGGGGTGACTGCATTGGTGGGTGCCTGACTGACTTTCTGGGTGGGTTGGTGACTGCCTGGGTGGGTGACGTCCTGGGTGGGTGATATCCTGGGTGGGTGATGTCCTGGGTGGGTGATGTTCTGGGTGATTGACTGCATGGGTGGGTTGGTGACTGCCTGGGTGGGTGACTTCCTGGGTGGGTGATGTCATGGGTGAGTGATGTCCTGGGTGGGTGATGTTCTGGGTGATTGACTGCATGGGTGGGTGACTGCATGGGTGGGTGGGAGACTGACTGCCTGGGTAGGTTGGTGACTGACTGCATGGGTGGGTGGGGGACTGGTGAGTCTCTGCCTTCCTGGGTGGCTGCCTTCCTGGGTGGGTGACTGCCTGCCTGGGTGGGTGACTGACTGCCTGGGTGGTTGGCTGACTGCCTGGGTGGGTGGGTTGCTGGGTGGGTGACTGACTGCCTGGGTGCAGGAATGACTGCCTGGTTGGGTGGGTGACTGACTTGACTGCCTGTGTGGATGTCTGACTTCATGAGTGGGTGACTGCCTGAGTGGGTGACTACCTGGGTGGGTAAGTGACTGCCTTGGTGGGTGACTGGATTGGTGGGTGACTGGGTAGGTGACTACCTGGGTGGGTGACTGCGTGGGTGGCTGTTTGGGTGACTGTGTTAACTGCATTGACTGCCTTTGTGGGTGACTGCTTCATGGGTGGGTGACTGACTGCCTGGGTGGGTGACTGAGTGCCTGGGTGGTTGGGTGACTGACTGCCTTGACTGGGTTGGTAGGTAACTGGATGGGTGGGTGACTGACCGGGACGGTGCTGCTTCCTTGTCTCACTTCCCCCCCACCCCAATATCATCTAGTTTCCCCTGGCTCCTGGTTGGCGGGGGGGAAGCTTGATTGGCGGTACGCCATGGCGCTTCCCCTCTGTCCCACATGGCTGCTGCTGATCGGGGTTTGAGGAAAAAGGCCGGATACCCTGCGCATGCGTACCAAGATTTCTCAGCGCATGCGCACGTGGATCGCTGGTATTTTTTTAAAAACAATGGCACCGTCGTGCAGGGGGGCTGGGCGGCCGGGACCCTTGACTGATGGCACCTGAGACACCAACCCCGGCAGCCCCGCCCCTCCCCCCTGTTGGCAGGCCTGTTTACAGCATGTGCCGCACTTTATCAATACAAACCATTAGACCATGAGAAGTCTGTTGCTATATTGATACATTGTATAAATTGAAACATGGATTCAGTTACTCAAGCAGACACAACCCTGACAAGCAATACTGAACTCTTTTGGAAATTGTGTTGGAGCTTTTTCTTTTCATATTCAGACTATTTTGAATATTGCCCACTGTTATGCTGTTATGCTGTGGATTTAATTGCCTCAATATTTGGACTGGTTCCACTCCTTTACTATGGGTAATGTATACTGTATAATGTATAATGTGGGATCTGAATGACGACTCAGGTGGGTAATACATGCACAGAGTATGATGGTGGGATTATATAACTTGTGACAGACATTTAATGTGCGTCTGTGTGTTCCCGATATTTACAGCGCTGAGAAGCTTCATCCCATGATGTACCATCTGCATGATTTAATTACACCCCTGGAGTAATTATCTATCCAGGATGTTGTGCATTAGCACACTGCAGCTCAGCAAGGTCTTAATTAACATTTGCTGAACTGACACTGATAAATGCTTTTTCTTTTAAGTCAATTTCAGTATAAAACATTATAAGCCCTGTGATATGAAGACTTGTGATTTCTCAACGGGAAAAAAGACAACAAATATTAGAAGTGTCAATATGTGAAATAAGAATTCTTGTGTTCAAATAAAGTTCTGTATGATCCAATGTTATTATCTGTTCTTGTGACTTGTGGGAGGTCATATCATATTTAAATGTTAAAAGCACTTAAAAGGAAGTTAAAGAAGTATCAACCATTACATCAGAGGCATCAGAAAGATTGGACCAAAGACTTGCAATGGATTCCAGTCTCCACAAACATTATCATGATGACGAATTTGATCCAAAAGCTTTTGTAGATACCTACTTCTGTGGTAAAAAATTTTCCTTAATAGATGAAATCGTGGATTACCCTTTAAAGAAATTGCATGAAACGTTCTCTTCAGGTTTGTATTTTTATTCTTGACATTTGTGGAGAATGACTTATATTTGACTTACATTTTTATATGTAGAAAAATAATACATTTTATTACAAGTCAAAAAAATTAACTGGTTTGACTTCCAGCGCTTCCTCTTATACAAAGTCTCGGCAATAATAGCCTCGAGGCAGCCAAGCAAGCTAGGGGGTGTTTTAGGCTGCGTCCATGGTCGGGCAGACAGTGTGGAGGCGTGCGCACGCTGACCGATCAAACTGCCCAAGGCAATGAAGCGGAAGCGGTATGGGGCGCGCGTTGCCAAGAAATCAGTTCAAACAGATTTATTGGCGCGACAGGCCGGTCACGTCAGCGGTTCGCCCAATGAGGACGAACCAGCTCCGTGAGGTCACTGACACGCCACTAGACACGCCCAGGGACGGCGCGCCTCCACACGGCTGAACTTACCATGGACGAAGCCTTACAACACTTGCATGATTCAGGTGTCCTAGAGAGTTCACATGCTATTTGCTTAACATGACCACATTATTATATATAGTTACATTATTCATTTACATTCAACCACATTGAACGTCTTTATGAGCAGACTCAGAAAACTTTGTTTAAAGGGAACTGCTACTCTATATACCTGGGATACTTGTATCATTTTACACAGTGTTTTGCCATAAGCTATAGGTTTCTAATGGTGTAAGAAGGAATATTTTGAGGCAAGAATATAGATTATTATTTTTTTATTGAATTTTCCAATTGTGTTGTTTTTCCACTATTATACATAGGTGGTTTAAACTAACTTGCAAATGATATTTTCCGAATAGGGCATATAAGTTTATTTTGGGGCATTGACCTAGAGTAACCACACGATCATTACATACTAGGGGTTAATAAAATTCTAACCCATTCAAGCAGGATCCTATATTGCACAAGGTATCAAATTCAAATTGGACTCCTTTTTTGCTTTATGCTTGAGGGATATGGTTTTACAGTATAGAGGAACGATATTAATATTAACTGGAGAATTTAGCTCCCTTAATAGGACATCACAAGTGACTATATAACAGGCACCTTATTTGCAGAACCTGGTGAAAATTTCCTTATACTTACAGTACAGAATAAGCAGTTATATCCAGAATCAATATTTATGAAGTTCCTTGACAATTACTTATTGCAATTGCTATACTGAAACCTATAAATTCTTTAAGCCAATTTAAGGTGTACTAACACTCCAAGCCATATATATATATATATATATATATATATATATAGGATATTAGACTTAATTTTTTGGTTATCAAACAAGGAGATCGAGTATTATTTACAACCATTACTCCTTCAAAATTTATACAGTAGATCCTAACACCTACATAGGTGTTGAGGGATCCAACACTGCATTGTTGTTTTAAATCAATATATTTGAAGGATTATGTTAATAAATTCATTTTTAATTATGCCATAATACATTCACTAGGGGATCACAGTGACCACAACTGGTTTACTTGTCTTGTAAAAGTTAATCATATACCCCTCTACCCATACTTCCCCTATACATTCACTTTAAGCTGAGTGGGATTCCCTCTGTTTTTCTGCATTCTCTCCATGTGCGGTATTCCTCCTATCCCGATCTTCACAATACATAGTTAAATACCAAGGGTGTATAAAGACGTGTTTTCCAAATGAAATGAAGGAGTGCAGTGATTAGCTAATGTTCCATACCTGCACATGCGCACAGAGGAAAAAGACACAAGGCCGGCATTGAGCATTTCAATGACTTGGTGTACAATGCCACAACCTTTAAAACATTTTTTTTAAATATTTGTGTACTATGAATATTTCTTTACTTTTATTTCCAAAAGTCTATAGTTCACGCTTGTTGGGCAAAGCACATAGATAGAGACAAGAATATTGTGAACAGAATCTCTGAATCTTTAATCACATTTAATAAAATTTAACACAGTGCAACAATGCCTTGTCCCTTGCCACTGTTCATTTGGCCCTTTCTGAGGACCAAACAGGCACCTTAACCCGCACCTCCTGCACCTTACAACAACTCCCCCGGGGCAGCCACATGCCTCTCTCCAAAGTTTCAGGCTTTGGCTCACAAGGTTAGAAAAAAGAGCTCTGCCAACTGTTCTGAAATTCCATTTCCTGTTGAATGACACCATACACCTTCTGCATTGAAATTTTATTTTTAATTGTATTGGGATAGTACCAAAATATTTTTTAAATACCAAATAAGCTTGTTGACTATGATGAAAGTGTATTTTATTCTTTCTAACTGTTGGTGCAGGGCGTGTGAAAGGAGACACATTGATTGATATCTCCTCTGGCGCATCAGTTTACCAGCTCATATCAGCCAGTGATATCTTCAAAGAGATTATTATGGTGGAATTTACTGAGCCCAACATCCAGGAATTTGATAAATGGCTTAAAAAGGATCCAGGAGCTGCTGATTGGTCATATGCAGCAAAGGCTCTTTGTGAACTAGAAGGCAACAGGTAACATAATTCCAAGTACATTATCACAAGACAAATAATACCTGTGTGTGTGTCAGGGAACTTCTCTCCCCATCTTCAACTCCCATCTTGTCAACAGCTTGATCAACAGCTAAGAAAAGTTCTAATCTGTGCTTTACAAATAAGTAGAGAAGGGAGAAACTGTCAAAATCCATTTCCTAGAATTACCAGAGCTTTCCATTCGAAATCAGTTCCGCGGATTTAGACAGATTCCACTGTGGTGAATATTTATAGTTAGAGATTGTAACTTTTGTGGATAATTTGTGGTAGCAAATCTAGGGCCAGAGTCAGAAAGGGTAATTTATCAAAGTCTCTGGACTGCATAAGGTGGGCACAAATATTGCACTACAGTTATCAATGGGATTTTTTCTTTGCTAAATCTGGTGCAGATTTTGCACTGGTTTTGTCTCTAGTTTGATGACCTTGGAATAGACCATGTAATGCTAAACTTGCTGCAAAACCAGCCGCCTGTGAGTGACTCCAATGATTTACACTTTCATTCTTCATCTAAAGTAACACAGGTTATTCCTACAGAAAGCTGCAATGTCCATGTCACGGGAAGTATGGGAGTTAAGGTGATCCATATAACGGAATAATGGGGGACATGTATTGCTGAGATCTGCTGATACAAATAGCACATGTTTCAGCTACAGCTAGTAATGAGATAAAGGTCCACATTTCCTTACACTGAATATTCTTCCATTGTGAAAGGGCTTCTATGCATTTTTTATAACTTTATGCAACATCTCTATTGTTAATCGTCTGACTTTCACATGTATATGTATAAAGACACTTATAAAGTAATCGTATGTTCTTTTTTAATTTCAGAGAGAGATGGCAGGTAAAGGAAGACAAAGTGAGAAGAGCCATCAAACAGGTTGTAAAATGGGATATTACTAAAGACAATCCTCTAGACCCTGTTGTCTTGCCACAAGTGGACTGTGTGCTCAGCCTTTGGTGTCTAAGCAAGATTAGCAGAGATAAGGAAGCTTACCGGAGCAATCTGAGAAAATTTGCATCACTACTGAATATTGGGGGTCACCTGTTACTCTTTGGGGTATTCAATATGACATATTATAAGATTAGTGAGCACAAGTTCTTTTTCCTGACCTTTGATGAAAAGTTTTTAAGGGAGGCTCTCAGGGATGCAGGGTACGTCATTGAGAATATGGATGTGCTCCCCAGCAGAATGGGCTGTGATTTGTTAGATTATGATAGCGTTATGTATGTTATAGCGCGCAAGGAGAGGGAGGTTTAATGATCTAATTCTGGAAGATTAATATTTACATAGGAGAGAAAAGTAAGAATATATGTTTATTATTAAACATTTTCATCACTTACAGTATCCAACAGGACCTTTCAAATTCTATTTAATCAATAAATGCCTCTTTATTTTCTTTCTTTGTCAATGCACAATAGCTATTGAATGACAAAATCATTAGCTATATGTGAGGACACTTATGTGTTTGCTTATAGTATAAAATACATTGAACAATTAATTGGAATAGTATATGTTTTCAAATTGCATTCAGGGGTTGGGGAATAGTTCAAAAAACTTTACTTTGTTTTTCTGTCCCATGTTCTGTTGCACGCTGAAATGTTCCTGCTAAGAATATAACGTTTTACTTTTAAGAGCTTATTATAAAAAAATAAATGATTTCCAAGTACAATATCTAATATCTTTGCCTTTTTCCCGTTCCTAACCATCAAAATATTTGCATAATAATTTTGTTTGGAAAGCCATACGTCCTCAGAGTTCAACCTCAGCATCTTGCGTACTTATGATGATGTCCGCAGTACATACTAAGCCCATACAGTACGTAGGCAGAATATACATTAAATGAAAAATGCTTATTCTAGGAACAAGTGTTTATTCTACACAGACCTCAGGCAAATGCTTCATATAAAGTGTACCTTATTGCTGCTGAGTAGAATTGCTGTAGTCCTATTAGTGCAGCTGTTAAAGTCGTCAGTGCAGCGTGAGTAAAGCCTGGCAGTCTTGGTCAGTGTACTAGAGCAGCAGTGGTGTGTCTGTGAGGGCAGACATGCATCCTGACTGTTGTTTTGCGGAGGCGCTTTGTCGTATTGAGGATACATTTTAAAGCTCTATATTTTAATTATTTCGATATAATAAAAGATTTTTAAACTTATACAATTCTACCATGTAACGCATAAAGTGTAATTTGAAGAAATAACTAGATCCCTAACATAATTGCACTCAAGGTGTATAATAATACAACATAATTTCAGACTTAATAAATCATAGAATCCCAATATTCTTAATGTTGCAACTTAATATATGGTGGTTCTAAATACACACTATAGCAGGGATAGCCAACTAACAAGAGTACTAAAGCATCTATATCTTTCTATGAAAAATAATAACATGTTATGAATTAATGATGCTATTAAACAACGACGCATGTGAGGTTTATATATACAGTGATTGATAAGAAGCCCCAGGATAGGCGTCACAAAACAGGACACTATTGGATAACCTGAACTCAGTTAAGTATAGTACCTATAGGTGTCTCAAGATGTTTTCACTGATAAAGTAATCAGATATCCACAAGGAAGCAGAAATAGTGATCTTAATACATTCAGTCAATTATTGTATAACCAGCTACAAAATAGTACTTTATCCTCTCAACTTGGAATAACACAGAGGGATAATATACTCAGAATGACAGTGGTCAGGTCATTGCTACATAAGAAGCTACTCCTTGTAGCTATCGCCATCAGAAATGTTTCCAAGCAAATAGTGGATGGTTACAGAAGCCAGCAATAGCTACACTGTGGCAATGATAGCATAGTGAGTTAGCTCAATTGTGATATGCCACAATGGAGTGAAGAGAATATATATAGTAGCCTGCTAAGGTGCCCATATGTGATACCTATTAGCACTGCAGCCCTTAGTATGGCTAGATACAGTAAATATACACAAATACATCAGTAGCATAAGATATATGCGGAGGAACTATCTATCATTCCTACTGTGAATCATTGTTATACAACCGTATCGGTGCCTGTTGATGTCTGCAGCTACACTTTCAGAGTTGCTTCCGTGTATGCGTCGCCTACCGTGCTGACACCACTGTCGTATATCTTATGCTACTGATGTGTTTGTGCTATATTTACTGTATCTAGTCATACTAAGGGCTGCAGTGATAATAGGTATCATATATATTATATACAGTTAGCTCCGGAAATAATTGGACACAGATACAATTTTCATAATTTTGGCACTGTACGCCAACACAATGGATTTAAAATGAAACAACCGAGATGCAATAGAAGTGCAGAGTTTAAGCTTTAATTCAAGGGGTTGAACAAAAATATCGTATGAAACGTTTAGGAATTGCAACCATTTTCATACACCGTCCCTTTATTTCAGGGGCTCAAATGTAATTGGACAAATTAACACAATCATAACTAAAATGTTTATTTTTAATACTTTGTCAAGAAACCTTTGCAGGCAATAACTGCTTGAAGTCTGGAACATATGGACATCACCAAACGCTGGGTTTCCTCCTTTGTGATGCTTTGCCAGGCCTTTACTGCAGCTGTCTTCAGTTGTTGTTTGTTCGTGGGTCTTTCTGCCTTAAGTTTTGTCTTTAGCAAGTGAAATGCATGCTTGATCGGGTTGAGATCAGGTGATTGACTCGGCCATTGCAGAATATTCCACATCTTTGCCTTAAAAAACCTCCTGGGTTGCTTTCGCAGTATGTTTTGGGTCATTGTCCATCTGTAAAGTGAAGTGACGTCCAATCAACTTAGCTGAATTTGGCTGAATCTGAGCAGACAATATATCACTATACACTTCCGAATTCATCCGGCTGCTTCTGTCTTCTGTCACATCATCAATAAACACTAGAGCCACAGTGCAAATGTAAGCCATGCATGTCCATGCCATCACACTGTATCCACCGTATTTTACAGATGATGTGGTATGCTTTGGATCAAGAGCCGTTCCAAGCCTTCTCCATACTTTTTTCTTCCCATCATTCTGGTACAGGTTGATCTTAGTTTCATCTGTCCAAAGAATGCTGTTCCAGAACTGTGTTGGCTTTTTTAGATATTGTTTGGCAAAGTCAAATCTGGCCTTTCTATTCTTGAGGCTTATGAATGGTTTGCACCTTGTGGTGAACCCTCAGTATTTGCTCTTGTGAAGTCTTCTCTTTATGGTAGACTTGGATAATGATATGCCTACCTCCTGGAGAGTATTCTTCACTTGGCTGAATGTTATGAAGGGGGTTTTCTTTACCATGGAAAGGATCCTATGATCATCCACCACTTTTGTCTTCCATTGACATCCAGGCCTTTTTGTGTTGCAGAGCTCACCAGTACGTTCTTTTTTTCTCAGAATGTACCAAACTGTTGATTTGGCCACTCCTAATGTTCCTGCTATCTCTCTGATGATTTTTTTTTGCAGCCTAAGGATGCCCTGTTTCACTTGCATTGAGAGCTCCTTTGACCGCATGTTGTGGGTTCACAGCAACAGCTTCCAAATGTGAATGCCCCACCTGGAATCAAGTCCAGACCTTTTACCTGCTTAATTGATGATGAAATAATGAAGGAATAACCCACACCTGTCCATGAAACAGCTTTTGAGTCAATTGTCCAATTACTTTTGGTCCCTTGAAAAAGAGGAGGCTACATATTAAAAAGATGTAATTCCTAAACCCTTCCTCCAATTTGGATGTGAATACCCTCAGATTAAAGCTGATAGACTGCACTTTAAGCCCATATTCATTATTTAAATGTAACTTGAATTTCTTTTGGTACACAGCCAAAATAACAAAACTTGTATCAGTGTCCAATTATTTCTGGACCTAACTGTATGGGCACCTTAGCAGGCTTCTATATATATTCTCTTCACTCCATTAAAAAAATATTTTAATTAAATAATTCATTATATGTTAATCACCTAAATAATATATGTTAAATCACAAATTTATAAATTCATAAAATTATATATTACACAATTATTAGTCAACTTAAAATAATTAATGCACATGTATGTAATAGCTCACCTAAATAATTATTTAAATGTATTTCTTTAAATATGTATGTTAATATAATAGCACAACAATAAAAGCATAATCTTCCTCACATATTTTTAAGTAATAATTAGCTGCAATCAGAATATCATTACTATCAAAATTTGTCTTCTAAATAGTTTTTTTTGTATATCTTTATATTAGAACATTTATTTTATTTTTAGATATGTGTATTTTATTTCATTGTAATATTTAAATAGTCCTATATGCCTTCTTTATATGTTACCTCATCTGCGCATTTAAAAGTTATAATTAAAGTTTTTCATATAACATTGCGGAGAGGGGTATAAAAGAAAGGAACACCAGGATATACCATACTTACCCCTGACGAAGAAGGACCACCTTTGAAACGCGTAGGGTTGCCGAAGGACCAGTTATGGTGTAACACCAAAGACCGAAAGTAACGTAGATCGCCGACTGGATCGGTGGTGGATGTCACAGAAACTGGAGTAGAAGACACGAACTGGTCTGTCTCGAATATTTGTTTTTACACTGTCTTGTGTATAATCAATACCTAAACTTTTATAAAGCTGAAGCTTTTACAAAGAAGTCCCTCTTGAAGTTATTGCCAAAACGGAGGTGTATTGTCTTCAAAAGATACCGTTACGTGCCTGGAATAGGCACTTTTAAGTAAGTGCATATCTTACCACCTTTATGTGCTGAAATTTTCATGTGAACGTACTTCACTATATTGCTCTTTTTCTTTCTCACATCTTTTCCATATCACGAGGAGCGCTGAACATTGTGAACATTTTTGGTGCTGCTGGGAATTGGGAACAATTCAACTGTTCAAGCTGCACCACATCAACATATCTCTAAAAGTTTGGACTTTATTTATGTTAGAGTGCTTCCTATCTTTGCTAAATGATATGGGAATTGGACAGTTAACTGTCACTTTAAATAATGTCACTTGACAGGGAGGGAAAAAGGTTGGCACCCCCTGGGTAGATAAGGGGCAGGGGGGGGGGGGGTCTGGTCTAGTCAGCTCAGAGTGTGCAGGGGCAGAGAGTGCTAGGGCCTGGCACAGGGACAGAGGTTCTGATGCTGCAGGAAGCAGGGTTATAACCCAGGTTTAAGTAGGGGTCAGGGGCTGTGCCTACTCCACTCCTTTCCATGGTTAAGTTGGGTCCTTGGAGGAACTGCAGGCAAAGGGGGAACTGCTGAATGAGAGAGATACTGACAGCCTGTCCTGTCTATGCTGTTTGGTATGTGATCCTGATGACAATAAAGCAAGCATCCTGTTCCTGGCGCCCTTTTCCCACTTATTATACTCCTCACTACAGCCTAGGCCTGGATCCACTGGAGAAGCCCAGAGACAAAAGGTAAACTGACTGAGCTAAACTACGCTGAAGCAGGTAGAAACCCTGTCTGCAGTGCAAGGAGAGACTGAATTGCATGTTCACCTATCTTCTGCACCTGGGGGGGATAAGGGTGTCACATTTGCGCTGCCAATGTGGGGCTTGAGGGGTGGATTACCTTTAGTGCACTGGCCAGAGGAGTGAAGGAACTATGTGTGGGGGTCCATATTTGGAACTTTTGGACCCCAAAAATTGTTTTGCATTGCTGAACATTATCTGCTGAGAATTACACTTGGAGCTGTTGTAGTGACTTCAACATTATATTGGAAGCTGCCAGTGAATTGGACTTTAGCTGTTGCAAACCCCATTTTGCAATTGGAGCTGCACAGAGAGTTTGGAGAAAACGAAGAGACAATGACTATACTTCTACCATCCAGACAAAGGGTCCGTCAGTGGGCTGTGGAATTCCAGGTACCTCCCGGCCACGTGGTCGCCATCGGGCATGTCCTCGCCCACGTCCCCTCCCACAACATGCATCTGGCATTGATGCAGTTTCTCGGGTTCGCTAAAGCCCGACTCGGAGCGAAAATAGGACTCTGAATTTCTATGGAGCATGGTCCTAGTTAATATTGGCGGTGACAAACGGGAGAATGAAGGACCTCGGGTTATGTATCTCCCTGGAGCCCTGCCCAGAGGGTGCCCTCTCATATATTCTGAGATGGCAGTAAAAAAAGAGGATGCTGATCTTGTATTTGTAGAGTGCCGCGCAGAGGAGGCGCCGTGCTCCTTTGGGCAACTCCTCTGATCAAGGTACCTGCCGCTGCTACTGTTCCAGATTCATCCATCGCAGAGTGCAGTGATGAGGTGACGCTTCATCCATTCCGGTTCCAGTGAGGATCCTGTCTTTGGTGGTGGTTGCTGAGATCAACTCGTCCTTGATGGTGAGTGGCGCTGATACTAACCTGTTGATTCCACCAGCTGATGGGACTGTGAGCTGGGACCCTTTGTATGCTCTGGTGTTGAAGGCAAACTCTTCCAAGGAGGGCTAGGACATTGGTGAACCGGGCAGTCTGAGCAAATTTAAGCAGGGTAATGCAAATGTGTCTCCCAATGTGTCTCAGAAATGTGCAGTATGCATGTTAATGAAAATGTGTCCCACAATGTATCCCAGAAATGTATGTGTAGCCAGGTACCCCCTGGGCTACTAAACATCTCTGCTTAACACGCAAGTCCTGGTACCACCACAGGCAGTTAGGTTTAATCCTTGCCCTTGCTGCAGTGAACAACTCCCTTGTAGTGACAGGGGGGTGGGCCCAATGTCTAGGTACTGCCTATAACTGGGGCTAAGACCTGGGACCCTCTCTTCCTAACAAAAAGGGGTTGCAGCCTAAATGTAGTTGTTCGGTTCTTGCCCCTCCCCTCAGTGGGAGTGGGGTGTGTGTTCTGTGCTGAGCCAGGGACCTGGTTTCCCTCCCGCAGGGGAGTGGAAGCATGTACCCCTTACTCCATCAGGGAGTATGAGAGTTAAGGAGAGATTATGGGGTCTCAAGGTCCTTGTGTTGGCTCCAGGGACAATACGATTTACTATATGTCTGTATGCTGTCTGATGTATGAGAATAAAGACCACCAGTTATTTTACTCCTGCCTGAGGATGCAGTCATTCAGGGGGAGGGAAAGAGAGGTTTCCTGCAGGGACTGCACTTATCCATGATAGGCCCTGTTGGATGGAGTTGCAGGATCGAAGAGAAAGAGAATCAGATCCGAAAACCTGTCCTGTTTATCCCCAATACCATTGGTGGAAGCTCAGAATTCTGAGAGCCTAACAGGTGAGCAGTGCTATACCCGGTAACCAGAACTAAATCGCCCTTAGGGTTGGTGAAAAGAAGTTACATAATTATTGGTTTCAATGGCACTGATAAAATTAACCAAAATTAAATAATTTGTGTTTAGCTTTTTGAATGCATTTCTGGTTTTGTCTGATTATAAAGCAAGTTTTTTGGAAAAGTACATACTAACCTTACAATCGGGCCTGTAACAGGACTTATACCTATTTAAATAAAGCAGCCTCTGTGAATCCAGCAGAAAGAGAGTTAATTGAAGCCACTCAATTAACTAGTCTCTACTTGGACTAATGAGAGCTCTGTAAAGAGCCTCACGTGAGACACAGGAGAGAGATTCCTTAGCTCACATTTGGGCTGACAGAAGGAGAGGAGAAAAGTCTGCACGCAGACACTGTCTTGAGCACAAAGACTGTTCTGTGATCAAGACATCCAGACACCCAGAGACCTATATTTCCTGGACACAGAGGACACAGGAACTTGCCAGAGACTGACATGGAGGGCCACCTGCTTAAGGTACGTCCTGAGACTTTGGGGTGATAGGCTGCAGAAAGGGTCTGGGGAAGTAAATTAGCCCGTACAAATAGATAGGGGTTTGTTATTTTGTTGTTTTTGTATGTTTTGCCAGGATAAAGGAACAGGCTCAATAAAGCCAGGATATAATTTCACCCTAATCGGTCTCAATTAAATGTACCTCTGCACACATCTCTTACAGGGCCCTGCCAACTTTGTGAGGGAGCAGTCAGAAGTATGAGGCATAGGGTTGTCAGGTGTCCAGTATTGAACCGACCTTTCCTGTATTTGGGCACTCTGTCCAGTTAAAAATTAGAGGTAATACTGGACAAAGTGACCTGACTGGCTTGGGTGGCAGCGGGATACACTGAGCAGGGAGAGCGCAGTAGTATGGTAGCCATGTGATTTAAGCAGTTGCCTGATGTCTGTGTAATCCACTTACTGTATGTTTAGAATGTCCTGGAATGGACAGTTTTTTCATTTGTATTCTCCCTTCGTACAGTATGGGCTTAGTATACACAATTCTGAGGTTGAACTCTGAGGACGTATGTCTTTCCAAACAAAACTATTATGCAACAATTTTGGATCCTTAGGAAAGGAAAAAGGCAAAGATATTAGATATTGTACTTGGAAATCATTTATTTTATAATAAGCTATTAACAGTAAAACTTTATTTTCTTAGCAGGAATATTTCAGCGTCCAAAAAAACACGAGACAGGAAAAAATTGCAACATTTCCTCAACAATTCCCCAGCCCCTGAATGCCCTTCAGCTGTCTGTGGGTAGGTTTACTCACTATGCATCTTAACCCAGGCTATGCTCAAAAGCTGTGCAATGCAACACGCATAAGCTAATAGGGAACCATGCGATATGGTTTTAAAGCAAAAGGTGCCCCTGTGTGCTCATTTTCATGTAATTTCCCAAAATTTCTTGCTACAGTGGAAGCACTGTATGCTGGGTGAAAATGGTGAAAGGCAGGGTTGCAGACATGTCTAAGACATGCAAATGCGCACACAGTAATATTCCCATTTGCTATATATATATATATATATATATATATATATATATATATATATATATATATATATATATACATATATACGAACACAAAAAGAATAAAATAGGGTTTGTTGAAAGCACACGAAAAATATCTGAAAGTACAAAATGGATTGTATTAGCAATACATAACACAAACATAATATTAAAATATACCTAAACACATACTAAATGAACACTGCTGAACCAAAGAATACACAATAAAAATGTAGGGACCCAAAATATGTAACATGCAAAATACATAGGTATGATAATGCAAATCCAGGGGAAAATAATTTTGCTCCCGAAGAAGCCTTACGGCGAAACGGCCGTTGGAGTATCTATACCACTCACTTTCCTGTGTCCCACCGCTGCACCGTGCTGACCATCTCCTTGTTTGGAGCTTTACTGCTGATGCTGTTTTGTCCGGTCTCTGTGACTGCTGTATGATTGCTGCCTGATGCTAACAGTGAGCGGGATGCCGGGGGCTTGCATTGCCTCTTACTTACCTCTGTCTTGGACTCCCCTTCTCCTCTGGATGTCTGGTGCAGCGTCATAGCAAGTATCTGGACATTTCCTTGCTCCACGGTAGCCTTTGGGACACTATCATTTTTGTCTGCCACAGCTTATATCAGTTGCACCTAGCTGTGGCATGAGGGAGTTATTTTCTCATATTTTCTCCCTTGTTTTCTCTGCTGACTCATTGTTTACATTTTAGTCTTTGAGGGGACCCCACCTCTGCATATTTTAGTCATTTATTTTCTGTCTTTCTCTGGCTCGTTATTATAACTGCCAGGGTTTAGCCACCACCTTCTGGCTACACAGCAACTAGGGTATTCATTCATTATATTTTCATTGTTGCTCTTTTTTCTGTGTTTACTTGGGCTTGTGTAGATATTGTTTTTTTTCCAGTCATTTGTATTATCATGTGTTGCTAATCGGCCGATCTCCATTGCATTATCATACCTATGTATTTTGCATGTTACATATTTTGGGTCCTTACATTTTTATTGTGTATTCTTTGGTTCAGCAGTGTTCATTTAGTATGTGTTTAGGTATATTTTAATATTATTTTTGTGTTTTGTATTGCTAATAAAATCCATTTTGTACTTTCACATATTTTTCGCGTGCTTTCAACAAACCCTCTTTTTTTCTTTTTGTGTTCGGATATCATATTGGGTTGTTAGCACTGCCAGAGGGTAAATTTAACCCCTACATCTGGCCTAGTGATTTATTTTGATTTATGGGGGAGGGTTTTGATTGCGGCACCAACTCTGTGTGTTTGATATTTAAATATATATATATATATACACACACGATATATTGATAGATAGATAGATAGATAGATAGATAGATAGATAGATAGATAGATAGAATAGCTAGAGGCAGCTGGCACTCCGGATGCAATGACGTAATGCAGTGCATGTTCTATAGAACACTCCAAGAACAGGATCTACTATGGTTCTTTACCCCATACAGAGGTAAAAGAAAGGGTTCACTGTGTCGTTTTAGGACCTGCAAATTTGGTTATACATTGGCGTGGTATGCAGGCTTTTGATGCTTTGGCCAAAGGATCTAACTAAATAACCAAGAAAATATTATTATTGAAGTATTTAACTTTATACTTATTACCATATATGTTTTGTCAATTGGATGTAGCATTGGGTACCTCTGTCTTTTGTTGTATACATTTGCCACGCTCAGTAGCACTCATTTTGACATACAAATATATTCATGCTGTGGTAGGTCTAGGAGTTTGAGCTAGCTGAGAATGTGTGTGTTAATATATTTCTGACTTGCATCAGTTGTGTGGATGTAGGTGCCACCTCCCCCAGAGCTCACTCATCCTCCCGCTACCCACCCGGGAGGCCTAAGCACCCACCCCGGACTGACTATACCCACCCTGTACCCATTGAGAAGTATAGTGGTACATCATAACCATATAATAATAATATGGGCATTATAAGCCTCTATAGCACTCAATGGGCACCATAATCACAATACATTAATGCACCAGACACAAAATAATAAAACATTAAAAAACTCCCATTGGCTGACATCATTCCCTTTAAGTGACGTCATTTTAAAAAAAAATTAAAGAATCAATTTTTCCAATTAGCGCGACCCCGGTTATAGCGTGGTCGGATCGGGTGGCCTCCGAGGACCGCGTTATAATGGGGTTGAGCTGTATTGGTTAATTACACACAAAACAAGTTATGCTTAATTTAAAAAGTGCCAAAAAGCCTCCACCATACAGTGTACAGCAAATAAAAATACCACTTGTGAGCACAGTCACATCTCTCAGACAGGTCTGCAACCTGCCCTTTCCCATTATCTCTTAGCATACAGTGCTTCCACTGCAGCCAGGGATTCTGGGTAATGACAGGAAAATGAGCACTCAGTGTGTCACTCTGCTTCTTGTCCATTGTAACATGGACCTTTATATGCTTACTAGCTTTTGTACCCGGCTTCACCCGGGGAATATACAATTGAATACATGTACCTGCCCCCCCCATCCCCCCGCACATCTCCCCGCCCCGCCCCTGCTGCGGGATTTAGTGCGGGTGAGATTTGTCTCTGTATGTGTGTGTGTATATATGTGTGTGTCTCCCCCCGCTGCCGGAACATGTTCCCGCCCCCCCTCCCCACTGCTGGCACCACATCTCCCCGCGCTGCTGTGAGTCACTGCCAAATCCGCAGCAGAATGTCCAGTGAACGTTTCCTTGTGATCCGTGGGGCTGTTTCTGAGATTTCGATGCTTCGGACATAAAAAAAAATAAACAGACGGAATCCAAATTAGAATTATAGATTACACACACACACACACACACACACACACACACACACACACACACACACACACACACACACACACACACACACACACACACACACACACACACACACACACACACACACACACACACACACACACACATAAAAGAAAAGATATGGTGAAAGAGTGGTGCTCCGTACTAAGGTCTGTATTTTGTGTTGATAGGAAAAGAGCAAACACTGGGTATTAACCACTAAAATAGTAAAGCACTAAACCTATAAGTGGGCTCTATAGTACCCTGAAGGTGGGGGTAGGTGCACGGAGACAGCTCCCCTGCCTCATTGGGAAGGCCCAGGTAAACGTACTCACAATACTCCCAGTTGCTCTATCCAAAGCGTGCAGCTGTATCCATGTAAGTAGAATCCAAATGCAGTGTGTGTGCAGCGCACAGCAAGAAGTTGGAGATAAACATGGAGACATGCTCACATAATAACATGCGTGCGCATCCTCAATACGCTAGACCATCAATGCACGCATGCGTGAATAAAGGTAAACATTGCCACGAGCCAACATAATAATAACATGCGCGCACATCCATAGTGCACATGGCAACCAATGGAAAAAAAGCATGTAGTGTTAAAAATGTAATGCCCAAAACTTCAGAAACATATGTATAGAGACAGAGGAAGAGCTAATGTATGGCAGTCAGTAATAACAATAAGAAAAAATATATCAAAATACATACAGAAACAAAAACAAAAACAATTAACCAATGATAAAAAGAAGATTTAAAAAAAGTAGTATTAAAAAAAGTATATCCCTATATCAGTGTAAAAACAAATAGACAACCCTCAGGAGGATAAATCATTATCATAAAGAAGATGTGTGAACTTATCCAAAAGAAAATTGATAATTATAGTTATTATAAAGTACTATTAATACTCCATAGAAAAATGCAGTGAAAACATGAAATGTTGAGTTCCTATAATCAAACATTAAGAAATTTTTGCACATCCTACAGTACAATACATCCAAACAATCCAATCATATGATCACAGATGTACATATCATAAATATACATATCATAATAATTGTTAATTATTGATATATGAATAATGGTCCACTAAAGGAGTGAGGCCATAGTGTATCAATTTTTTTTTTTCCATTTGTTGCCAGGTGCACTATGGATGCGCGCGCATGTTATTATTATGTTGGCTCGTGGCAATGTTTACCTTTATTCACGCATGCGTGCATTGATGGTCTTGCGCATTGAGGATGCGTGCGCATGTTATTATGTGAGCATGTCTCCATGTTTATCTCTATTCACGCATGTGTATAACTTAGAGGTAGAGGGGAGCTGATTCTCAGCTCTAGTCTCATTCATTTGCGCATGTGCGGACTGGCGGGGCGGGGGTGCTTTGCACTACTCTGGCTCAGCTCGTCATAATGAACAGGGGGCGTTCTGACGCGTTCTGGGACTATCTGAATGGTTGTGCCATAGGGTGGGGGCCTTACCTAGATCTGTGGTGCGGTGCATGCGCGAGATGAGCGATTTTCATTGGATAGTATTGATCAGTGATGTCACTCGTTTGCCGCCAAAAAACGGCAGTCAGCTGTATATAAATGTCTTGTATATGGTGTAAGGCACTTCTTGATAAAGTGCATAACCTGCACGAAACGCATAGAAGGCTTACAACCCTCTATTTTATGGCTCATCATTAAAGAGTTTATTTTGCCAGACCTGCTCTCTCTAAACTTCTTGCTGTGTGCTGCACACACACTGCATTTGAATATATAAATGAAAAGACTGCGCCTAGTATATCTGGATGTAATGACTAGTATGGTGTATAATTGGAAGTTTATTATATATGAAACACCTCTAGTGTGTTAAAGAATAACAACTAAATGATGTTAAATACTGACAAGTCTAAAGTGCACTCATGCTCCGACCCGTCGTGTGTTGCCGCCACGGCACCCCTGCTCCACTGGTTATGCTCCGGACTGACGTCACGCTTCTCTAGATGGTGTTACAGCTGGGAGGTTCCTCCGGCAACTCCCGTCTCTTGGATGTAAGTTCCCTTTGTGGTATAAAGTCCCAATACATAGGAACAGGGTCTGGCTTCACTCTCACAACTGGACTAATTCTGAGCACTTGTAAAATGACAGTAGTAACACGTCCCTACGCGTTTCTTCAGATTAAGCTGATTTCTTCCCCTTCCCCTGCGCCTCCCTCCTCTCTCCTCTGTCTCCCCCTCTTTCTCTCTCCTCAGCCTCTTCTTCCTCTCTCATCTGCCTCTTCCTCTCTCCCACACAGACAGTGTCACACACAGACAGTGTCTCACACACACACACACACACACACACACACACACACACACACACACACACACACACACACACACACACACACACACACACACACACACACACACACACACACACACACACACACGCTGTGCCACACACACACAGTGTCACACACAGTAACACACTGTCACACACACACACACATCAAAGTTTCAAGCAAAAGCAGGCTCTCTCCCTCCCGTAGCCCACATGTAAGGAAAAGCAGCAGCCTCTCTCTTTCTCTCCCACCCCCCTTCCAAGGGCCAGGATGTTAGCGCACGCTCCGAGGAGGGAGGAGGAGAGCGGAGGGGGGAGAGCCAGGTACAGGGACATAAACACACAAAGTTTGCAGCAAAAGCAGCATCTGTCCCTACCTCCCTCAGCTCACATATGAGGAGAAGCAGAAGCAGCAGTCCCAGGGTTCCGTGGAGCCTCGGTTGAGAATCACTGCACATGACACACAGAGCTCCAATCCAAGCAAAGACACGCCCCCTCCCTTAGTAGTCACGCCCCCTGATCTTGCTCTAACAGTTTTGCTGTCCAGCCGAGTGAAACTTAGAATGTCCATAATTTGGGAGTTGAGTGACATTGGAAGCTGAAAATAGTTGCGTTGGCCTACAAATCCGCTGCAGCATGTACAGTAAAAGTTTAGTTGTGCTACGTGGTGCCGTTTCTGAGATTCTGACATACAAACAAACAGACAGAATCCAACTTAGAATTATAGTATAGATACCTGCCGTATAACATAGCTTGTTTGGCACAGCCTGGGTTAAATCAGTACAGAGCCAGAACCCTACTCACTGATAGCTGTTTAACTGTTTGGGTCTCATCAGTGTAGAGTGTTGTTACTTGCTATGCTGGTACTGGGTATAACCAGGTGCAAAACAGCTTATGGTGGATAATAAAGTGACAAAAACCCACCACCATACAGTGCACAACAAATACAAATACCGATTGTTAATTAAATTAATTATAATAAATACATTTTTGTATTAGTGTAATAAATATGCATTCATTTTCTGTATAGAAAATATCAGTCAGTCTCCACAAATTCATTCTATGTAACCAATATATATACAAACTTGAAGAGAACATTTCATGCAATTTTTTCAAAGGGTAATCCACACTTTCATCTATCAAGGGAAATTTTTCACCACAGAAGTAGGTATCTACAAGTCCTTTTGGATCAAATTCTTCATCATGATAATGTTTGTGGAGACTGGAATCCATTGGTGCAATCTTTCTGAGGTTGAGGTTGGATACATCTGGTATATATTTTAAGTCCTTTTATAATCAAATACGACAACTCTCAAATGATAAGAACAAATATATAAACATTGAATCATACTGAATTTTATTATGTCACAAGAATTCTTATTTCATATATTGACCATTCTAATATTGTACAATATTCTATTTCTTATGAATTTGATTCCTTTCTGCTAGTTGATAAATCAAAAACCATCTCATGATTCTTATAATGTTCTATAGTATACTTAAAATAAAAAGAAACAGCATTTTTCAGTGTCAGTACGGCAAAAGTTAATTAAGTCCTTGCAGCTGCAGTGTGTTTAATGCACTATGGGCTTCATGCAGTAAGCGCCGATAAGGCTTTTATCGCCATTTTCCTGCCAAAATTGCCTTCCCGATTCAGTAAGCGCGGATAAGTAGGAAAAATCGGCAATGTTGGTTCCCGATAAAAACTTATCGGCAGCCGGGTGCCAATTAGCAAATTATCGGCACTTTTTGAACTCGGCTGAATTCAGGTAGCCCGATCAGCTTCTCACTGCTGATCGGCACTCTAGAATTGAGATTTGAATGCCAATCCGTCCCGCCAACTAAAGTTGGCAAGTTGGTGGAGGAGAAGCATCGGCAAGGTCGACACTTAGAAAACAATCAGGCCTTTTACCTGACTCGGATTGATGCTGGGGGTCTCCGGGGCTGATACCCACACCGGAGCCCCCCGGCATGCATCCGAGGCAGGAAAAATGCATTTAAAGGCCTCTTTATTACCTTAGCGGCTTACCGCTAAGGCAATGAAGGGGTTAAGCCGCCATGCCAGGTTTTTTGTGGGTAGCGGGGATGGATGAAGGGGGTATTTGGCCCTTGTTTTTGTTTAGGGCTTGCGAGGGGGTTGCGGGTGCACTTAACCCCTACACGACAGTAGCGGTTAATACTACCGTTGGGGCCAAATACCCCCTTCACCCACCTCCGCTACCCACAATGAAAAGAAAACACGCACCACAGCCCCACACTAAATAAATAAATATATATAAATAAATATATAAAAATATATATATATATATATATAAATATACAGTGGTTGACAAATCACCAAAAAATCTACTCGCCACACAAAAAAATCTACTCGCCACCTAGTACCAAACGTGTGCTGCTTGGGCCAATATTTACTCGCCCGGGGGTTAAATCCACTCGCCCGGGGCGAGCAAATGTATAGGTTTTTCGAACACTGTATATATATATATATATATATATATATATATATATATATATATATATATTATTTATTTATATATATATATATATTACCCCAATACCCCAACAACCCCTATACACCCCTAACATACACATATATGCAATTAATAGTAATTGTGCCCATTTTAAATACATAAAGAACAATACATAAATTAAATACATATAGCACTCACCCTTGTCCGGTTGCCACGATGAAGGCCATCCTCATCTTCATCTTGCTAATGCCCCATCCACTGCTGCAAAACAGAAACAAGAATAAAAACATCCAATGTAATGTACCCTAACCCCTTAATCACCATAGCAGTTATTAACCGCTACAGTCATTAAGGGGTTAACCCACCCTTACCCACCACTCGGGAGGCCTACATACCCTCCCCCACTAACCCCCCACCCCGTGAGGCCTAACCACCCTCACCCACTACCCACAAGGGAGGCCTACCCACATACCCTTTGGGCCAATACCCCCTCCCCCCACCCCCAGAACCCACAATTAAAACAATACACTGCCCCACAATAAACATTATTCTATTTATTAAATATATTACCCACCCCCTGTGCCCCCCCATAAATATTTGATTTATCATTTCACATACAGGGTTCATACCCCAGGCCCACGCGAGTCCCCGGTGGGCCTGACGGGTCACCTCACAGACATACAGGATACCAGAAACTTGTTTCATACAGGTTCTGGAGGCCTGTTGGTGGGTCCCGCCAAGCGCCATGGCCCACCATGTGGTCTCCGCGAGTCACCAAGGGCCACAATTAGGTCCCCACAGTAGGCTCGCAGATCCCTATCTGGATAATAGTTATTTGGCACATTATTATACTGTATGTGATGGGGGGGGGGGATTGATGTACTGAATGTATAGGTCAGGTTTATTTATTTTACATTCAGGGTTTGTTCCTTTTGGTTCTACGTGAGACCTCTGGAGACCACCTGCGGTATCCCCGGGTATCTCACGGGTACCAGGCTGGTGGTCCATGGGGGACACCTGCGGGGAAGAACCAGTGACACCACATCTGTGGGGGCACCGCGGCCCCCATAGTCTGTGGGGAAGAACTGGTGGCCCCACATCTGTGGGGGCACCTCGGACCCATAGTGCCCACCCGTGGATCCCCATACCCCCGTGAGAACCACCCGAGGCCCCTCAGACACCTGTGGGTCTGACCCGGGGCCCCCACCCATTCACGGGCCTACCGTGGGGACCCAATTGTGGCCCACAGTGACCCGCAGAGACCACCTGGTGGGCCATGGTGCTTGGCGGGACCCACCAACAGCCCTCCAGAACCTGTATGAAACAAGTTGCTGGTACCCTGTTGGCTGTGAGGTGACCCGTCAGGCCCACCGGGGACTGGCGTGGGCCTGGGGTATGAACCCTGTATGTAAAATGATAAATCATGTATTTATGGGGGGCACAGGGGGTGGGTTATGTATTTAATAAATTTAATGATGTTTATTGTGGGGCAGTGTATTGTTTTAATTGTGGGTACTGGGGTTGGGGGTATTGGCCCCAGGAGTATATGGGTAGGCCTCCCTTGTGGGTAGTGGGTGAGGTGGTTAGGCCTCACAGGGTGAGGGGTTAGTGGGGGATGGTATGTAGGCCTCCTGAGTGGTTGGTGAGGGTGGGTTAACCCCTTAGTGACTGTAGCGGTTAATAACCGCTATGGTGATTAAGGGGTTAGGGGACATTACATTGGATGTTTTTATTCTTGTTTCTGTTTTGCAGCAGCGGATGGGGCATGGGCAGGATGAAGATATTTACAGTTGCTTTATGTGTATATATATATATATATATATATATATATATATATATATATATATATATATATATATATATATATATAGTTGCATGATGAAGCCACTGTACGAAGGAATGTGTGAAGGGTGGGTATATGGCGAGGATGGCTTAACCCCTTAATTACCTTTGCGCTTAGTACCCGATAAGGTGATTAAGGGGTTCATTGATATGTGAATGCCATTGCAATGTATTGGCTATGTATTATTTTGGCAACGGACCACAAGGATGATGCTGGCGACGGGGCCTTCTTATTGATGAGGTCAGTAGAATTTTCTTTATTTTACTATGCTAGTTAATTTGTTTAATAATGGCCAAATAATGTATTATCCCTATCTGGATAATAGTTATTTGGCACATTATTGTACTGTATGTGGTGGGGTGGGGGGAGGGGCTATTGGCCCCAAGGGTATGTGGGTAGGCCTCCCTTGTGGGTAGTGGGCGAGGGTGGTTAGGCCTCACGGGGGAGGGTGTAGTGGGCGAGGGTATGTGGGTGATGGAGGGTTAACCCCTTAATGACTGTAGCGTTTATTAACCGCTACGGTGATTAAGGGGTTAGGGGACATTACTCTTGTCCATTACTGTATTGTATGTTGTGTATTGCAATGTTTATTGGGGGCAATTGTCCCCATAAACATGCTATTATTCCTTAACCCCTTCATTGCCTTAGCGGCTATCTGCTATGGTAATGAAGCAGCATTAATGTATTTTAATAATAGTGTTCAGGAGCAGTGGGTCCCCTGAGCTGAACCGCATTAATTTGTGGCTCAGGGACCCCCTGCAGGGACCCCCTGCTTCCTGAGTTACAGGCCCCGGTTTGGAGCCTCGGTTCCAGTGTCGCCGCCATCTTTATAGCGTCCAAGACGCGACATGGGCTCTATAAAGATGGCGGCGACACTGGCACCCGATGCCCCTTACCAGGACCTGTAACTTAGGAATCAGGGGGACCCTGAGGCACAAATCAATGTGGTTCAGCTCAGGGGACCCCATGCCCACACACAATAGTATTAAAAATACATTAAGGCTGCTTAATTACCATAGCGGATAGCCGCTAAAGTAAGGAATGATTGTGTATTTATATGTGTGTTTTACTCATAGTGTAGATGTGCAGAGGGTCTCCGGAGCTGAACCGCTTTGGTTTTAGGTCAGAGGACACCCTGCTTCCCGAGATACAGGCCCCTTTAGGGGATGCCGGTATCCCTCTGCTTTGTTTACATGCCGCTGTCATGTGATCGGGACCTTTAAATGCAGAGGGATACCGGCACCTCATAAAGGGGCCTGTATCTCGAGAAGCAGGGGGTCCCCCGACCTGAAACCAATGCGGTTCAGCTCCGGAGACCCCCTGCACATGTACACTATGAGTAAAAGTTGTTTAGAAAGATTTTTAATGTGCTGATGTTTGCGCAGAGAGAGTGGCAGCTCTCTCTCTGCTGCAAACACATATCGGCACAAAATGCCTATCGCCAGGTTATCGGGAGCCAGGCTATTTTATCACCGGCTCATCTGCGTTTTGCTTTCGCAGTGATTAACCAGATATTTGGCAGGGATTCGGCCCTTACTGAATACTGTGAGGGCAAATCGCCAAAATCATGCCGATAGGGAACACTTGGTGATGGCAGTTTTTTGGCGCATACTGCATGAGGCCCTATATCCTGAATACATATTAACCCAGGGGGGCAATTAAATCATACAGTTGGTACATCATGGGAAGAAGCTTCTGAGCTTTGTAAATATCGGAACACACAGAAGTACATTAAATGTCTATCACAAGTTACACAATCCCACAATCATACTCTGAAATTCATACACAAATACTTTGATTTGACAGCCCACTTACTGCTGCGGCTGACTTTAACCTTACATTTGCCCATAATTCTCCGGGGCTTATTGTCGGCTGGCGCCGAACTTGGCCGCGTGCCAGCCGCATCTTCCCTGCACTCCCCTCCCCTCACGCGCATCTTCCCCTCCCCTCCCGACCCCCTGGCTGCTCCTGCTCTGCCCCTGCATCCTTCCCCGTAACCCCGCTTACCCCGCTTCAACCTTCGGGGGGATGCCGGGGAAGCCGGGGAAGCCGGGGAAGCCGGGGAAGCGGGCGCCACGTGACACCGGCGACACAGTGACGCGCGGCACAAGCCGCGTCTCCCCGCGCATTGCCCGTACATTGCGGTGGCGGCCGCAGGAGAATAAAGGCAACCGCCACTGTACTAAATCTGGATCAAATCCTTGAAAATAAATACCTCTAACCAGGAAGGCTAGTATGTGTCTAAGCCTCCCTTGCCCAGCTTCTAAGGTTTTTCTGTGATGCAGGGCCACCAACAGGGGGGTCTGCCAGTGTTGGCATCCCAGGCCCCTTAAGTCAAGGGGCCCAGCTGTCCCGTTTTATTAAAAAAAAAAAGGCAGAGAGAAAATGCTGGCAACTCCTGTGCGCATGTGCAGAGCCGAGGTCTCGGCGCGCATATGCAGGGAAGCAGGGTATCCGGCCTGATGCCTGTAGGCCAGCTCCCCCTGCTCCCAACGTGGAATAGAGGGGAAGCGCGGCAGCGAGCCAGCGCACGCCAACCCAGCTTCCCTCACGTGCCAAGTCCGCCAACACAGCTTCCCACACGCGCCCCCATTCCAGCTTCCCCCACGCCCGCAAACCCAGCTTCCCCCACATCCGCCTCGTACCCCGGGCAGCAGCCGCGTAATTAGCCTGCCCTGCCAGTCTCACCACCCCAGCCGCCCACCTTCCGCACCCCCCACCTCACGTCTGGCAGGCAAGGAAGCAGCAACCACCTGGTCAAGGTAAGTCTACCACCCAGGGATCCACCCACACTCACCCACCCAGTCACTCACTCAACCACCCAGTCACTCTTTCACCCACACACCCAGTCACTCACCCACCCACCCACTCACTCACCCTGTCCCTCACTCACTCACCCACTCACCCAGTCACTCACACACCCATTCTTTCACTCACCCACCCAGTCACTCACTCACCCACCCAGTCACCCACCCAGTCACTCACTCAGTCACCCACTGACCTAGTAACACAGTCACCCACCCACCTAGTCACTCAGTCACACACTGTCATGATTGGGATATGAGGGGTTAATGGGATCTGTGTATATGTTGATCTGCATCCCCCTGCTTCAGTAGAATTAATTGCTATGTTATGTATTAAAGCTGCAGTTCAGTCAATATCCTGCATGTGTGTTTTTTTAATAAATCAGTTCTGTAGTAAGAAAAACTACTTTTAGCATTTTCTGTTTTAAAAAAAACAACTTTTAAAGACCAATTTTCTTGTATTCTATTTTAACAGCCATTTGCTAAGGCACTGCCCCTTCATGTCCTGTCACAAGCCCTGGCACACCCCTTTGTCAGCCCTGCCCTCCCTCTAGCACATGTCAATGCAGGATTGCTCATGGATATTCATGAGCTTCCACTGACAGACAAGAAGAATATAAACAGATCCCTTCACTAATTATGTCACCAAATTTTGACCTATCAATACATGGAGAACGAACTGACATGCAGCTATATAGTTCTTTAGGTAATTAGAGATTACACACATAAAACTATTGAAGTAAAAAAATAAATAAAAAATAAAAAAAGACTGAACAGCTTTAACACGGAGAGAGTGAGAAATTGTATTGTATTGTATTCCTGACAATGAATAAAGTGAAAAAATTATATCTTTCATTGTAAACATGCTATAACGGTGATATTTGGACACAAGTTAAATCCCACCTATAGCAGGCGGCCCAGGGATTGTTAACCCCTTCTTGCTAATAGAAAGCATGATTTCCCCATGTAATAGTTTATGCCATATTTTTATTCAGAAAGGCTGTGTGAGTTATATGAGTCCTCTGATGTGTTAATGAGGCCATATGCTGATCAAAGGAGACTACTTGAAAGGCTTTGTTGTGTAGAAGTTCCGCAGAGGTGAGAAAAAACTCGCCTCATTGCATATGCAGCCAGATCTCCCAGATGCATACTAACCATTGTGACCTGTCAAACGTAACACCCTACATGAAATACCCCTGCCCAATAAGCATTTTTGCTAGACAGGATGGCAACGAAGGCATCATGTCATAGTTTTTATAAATGGGCTGGCCAAGTAGCTACAGGGGAGGGTTGTATTAATGAGGGGCTGGGTAAACCCAGCTTTTTGCAATACCTGTCAACCTGTGATTGGGACAAGATAATTGTTCACCAATAACTGAACTGCCCTGTTAGGAATGGGAGGCCTGCATCTATATAGTTTCTTGCACCCCTTATTCCTGGGTTGTGGGTTGCTTGTTGCTGTAATTTTGTCATGCTTGTTGTGACCTATAACAACTAAGGAGCTGCTATTCGGCTTAATATCTCCTTGTCCAACCTCAGTAAGTGTAAATATTTCTGTAATGTTATTTGCTTGATGTATTGTCTGTTCTGCTCATAGGTAATAAACTCATTCAGTTTACTATATCCTAGTCTTGTTCAATCTGGCCCGGTTATTTTATATATGTGCTGTTCTCTCGTGACACTCACCCAGTCACTTACTCACCCACCCAGTCACCCCCGCACTCAGCCACCCACCCACTCAGTCACCCACACATTCACTCAGTCACCCACCCACCCAGTCACTCTGTCACCCACCCACCCAGTCGCTCAGTCACCCACCCACCCAGTCACTCAGTCACCCACCCAGTCACTCAGTCACCCACCCAGTCACTCACCCAATAACTCACTCACCCACCCACCAAGTCACTCACCCACCCAACCCCACAGGCAGGCAGTCAAGGGCAGTCAATCACCAACCCACCGGAGGCAGTCAATCACCAACCCAGGCAGTCAGTCAAGCAGTCAGTCAGTCATTTAACCCAGGCAGTCACCCACCCAGGCAGTCAGTCACTCACCTACCCAGGCAGTCCCCATGTCAACCACCCATGAAGTCACCCACAAAAACAGTAAGTAACCCACCCACCCAGGCAGTTAGTCACCCAAGCAGTCGGTCACCCACCAACCCAGGCAGTCAGTCACCCGCCCAGGCAGTCACACATCCACTCTCCCACCCAGTCATCAGTCAGTCACCCATCTACCCGGTCAGGAGGGTTTTTAAGAAAAGAGTAATTTGAGTAGGCTCCCTTTATTCGTGTGAGGAGATGGTCGGAGAATATGACGCCCAAGAAATTTATTTTTGGAAGAATAGTTTGTTCTTGCTGTTTGTCTGAACTAGGATTAGGCAATGACCATGAAAAGGCATCAGCTTTCCCATTCTTAGAGCCAGGGCGGTATGAGATGTGGAACTGGAATCTTTCAAAGAAGAGAGCCCACCTGGCTTGTCGTGCAGACAGTCTATTTGCAGATCAAATTAATTCTAAGTCCCTGTGATCCATAAAGACCGTAACCGGGTGATTGGCCCCCTCAAGTAGATGCCTCCACTCAGAGAATGTGGCTTTTATAGCCAATAGTTCTTTGTTTACGATGTCATATTTTCTTTCAGCTGTTGACATTTGGTAAAAGGCACATGGATAAAGGAGCTTCTTGGGTCCAATTCTTTGTGACAGAATGGCACCAACAGCGGAGTCAGATGCATCCACTTCCAAAATAAATGGTAGTTCAAGATTTGGATGGTTAAGGATAGGGGCAGATGTGAAGAGTGACTTCAATTGTTCAATTGCTGCATCCATTTCAGGAGACCAAACTATGTCCATAAAATTCCCTGCCGCCCCTAAGTCGACCATTACTGTGGTTGAAAAGCGATGTGTTCCTTCCTCGATTATAATAGGAACCAGGAGGTGGGGGTGTAGAGAAGGAGGGTTATCTTTCCCTTGAGTAGCAGAGAAAACAGTCTTTGAAAAAGCATGCAGCTGATTTCTCCTAGGGCTCTGATAAGAAGACCGCCTGGACTTGTTAGGCAATCAGCAAGATAGTGCCCATCATTTCCGCAATATAAATAGAGATCATCTGTTCTGCGTCTATTCCTTTCCCCTGTTGAGATAGGTCCCCGCAGTGTATTTACTTGCATCGGCTCCTCCTCAGTCTCCCTGGAACGTCTTGGGGTACTGACATCTCTAAACCCGTGGTTGCTTGGTATGAACCCCTGTCTCTCCAATCGTCTTTCCGTAAGCCTGCGATCGATTTGGATGCATAAACGGACAAATTCCTCAAATCTCTCTGGGGGCTCCACCCGGGCTAGTTCGTCTTTAACTTGCTCCGAGAGACCCTGCCGAAAATGATATCTCTGCGCGGCCTCATTCCACTCAGTATTGTTAACCCATCTGCGGAATTCAGCAGCGTACTCAGCTGCCGAGCGTCTTCCTTGACGAATCTGTTCAGAGTTGCCTCAGTGGTTGCACTATGGTTTGGGTCATCAAAAATAAGACTCATGGCTTCGATGAACTCCTCCAGATCCCTTAGTAGTGGGCTATCCTGTTCTAACATATGGGAGACCCAAGGAAGGGCCTCATCCTTGAGCAGGGTTATGATCAGTCCAACCTTGGCTTCGACGGTATTATGGTGGGCTGAAGCTTGAACACAAGTCTGCATTGATTAAGGAAATTCCGGAAAGATTGTTTTTCCCCCCAATAAATGTCCGGAAGAGGTATACGTGGTGAGGTTTGCATAGGCATAGTGTTTTGACCACACAAGGTGATTAAGGCTGCACGTAGTTCCCGGGTTTCAGCTTCTGGTGCGGCGGCTTGTTCTTCCAAGCGGCCAAGACGATTGAAAACGTGTCCTTGTTGTTCTTGGTAACCAACCATGATATGTTGTAAGTCATGGAGTGTCTGAGCCTGGGTCAGGTCTGTTCCAGCGGAATCCATGGTAGGGCCTATTTATTCTGTCAAGGATTGGACTTTGCCTGAATTGGATCCCAGTGGCAGGAACAGCTGAGAGTGTGGTAGGGGTCACAACCAGAGGTAAGAGGCAGGCGGCAGATGGCGTAGTCAGGAAACAAGCAGAGGTCGGCAACGAGGAGACTGGAACAGGATGATAGCAATAGCTAGCACAGCAGTAACACAGGAACCTCGCAAAAGCTTAGGAACCAGTATAAACAGGCAAGGGAGGAACAGGAAAGGGAGGTTTATATATGCAGGCTGAAAGGTAGAACACAGATGCAGAGGTGTCAGGTTTCTGGGTCTGAAATGTTCCTTAGTTTAGCAGCAGCAATCCCGGTGTACAAGTATAGGCACTGCAGGCTAGAACAAGACATTGAGACAGCGGCAGCAATCCCGGTGACCAAGCATGGGTACTGCAGGCTAGAATATGACAACTACACACCCAATAAATCAGTCATCCACCCACCCAGTCACTCAATGGCAGTCACTCACCCAAGTGTCACTCAGTCACCCACCCAGTCACTCAGTCACCCACTACCCAACCAGTCATTAAGTCACCCACCCACTCAGTCACTCACCCACCCAGTCACTCATCCACCCTTCCAGGCAGGCAGTCACCCACCCAGGCTGTCACAAACCCACCCACCCAGGCTGTCATCCACCCACCCACCCAAGCAGTCAAAAGGAAGTCAGTCATCCAGCCAGCCAGTCACCCAGGCAGTCACCCACCCAGGCAGTCAGTCACCCACCATCCAGGCAGTCAGTCACCAACCAACCCACCCAGTCAGTCACCAACCCACCCAGTCATTCAGTCACCTACCCAGGCAGTCAGTCAGCTATCTACCCAGTCCATCAGTCAACCTTCCAAGGCAGTCAGTCAGCCATCCACCCACTCAGTCAGTCACCCACCCACCCAGTCAGTCACACACCCACCCAGGCAGTCAGTCACCTACCCATTCACCCACACAATCACCCACACAGGCAGTCACTCACTTACCCACACATGCAGTCAGTCACCCACCAACCAGGCAGTCAGTCAACCACCCACCCAGACAGTCAGTCACCCACCAGGCACTCACCCACGCAGTCACTCACCCACCCATTATCTCACCCACCCATTCACTCACCCAACCAGTCACTCACCCACCCAGTCACTCACTCACCCACCTAGTCAATCACTCACCCACCCAGTCAACCACCCAGTCACTCAGTCACCCACTGACCTAGTCACTCAGTCACCCACCCAGTCACTCAGTCACCCACCCAACCAGTAACTCAGTCACCCAACCACCCAGTCACTCAGTCACACCCCCAGTCACTCAGTCACCCACCCTGCCACCCACCAAATCACTCAGGCACCCACCTACCCAGTCACTGAGTCACCCACCTACCCAGTCACTTAGTCACCCACCTACCCAGTTATCCACCCATCCAAGTGTCTATCAGTCACCCACCCAGTTATTCAGTCACTCAGTACCCACTCAGTCACTCAGTCACTCACCGACCTAGTCACTCACCCACCCTTCCAGTAACTCACCCACCCACCCACCCACTCAGGCAGTCAGTCACCCACTCAGGCAGTCACCCAGGCAGTCACCCAACCAGACAGCCACAAAAATCAGTCAAGGGGCAGTCAATCAACCACCCACCAAGGCAGGCTTTCACCCACCAGGCAGTCAGTTACCTACCCAGGCAATAAACCACCCACCCAGACAGTCAGTCACTCACCTAACCAGGCAGAAAGTCGCCCACCCACCTAGGCAGTCACACTGTCAACCACCCAGGACATCACCCACCCACCCAGGCCGTAAGTCAGCAACCCACCCACCCAGGCAGTTAGCAACCCACCCAGGCAGTCAGTCACCCACCCAGGCAGTCAGTCACCCACCCAAGCAGTCAGTCACCCACCACCCAGGCAGTCACCCCATCCACCCTCCCACCCAGTCAGTCAGTCACCCACCCACCCACCAGGTCAGTCAGTCACCCATCAGTCACCCACCCAACCAGTCAGTCAACCACACAAGGCAGTCAGTCACCCACCCACCAAGTCAGTCACCCACCCACACAGGCAGTCATTTATCCACATAGGCAGTCAGTCACCCACGTGTCACTCAGTCACCCACCCTGTCACTTAGTCACCCACTACCCACCCAGTCACTCAGTCACCCATGCAGTCAATCACCCACCCTCCCAGTAACTCACCCATCCACCTAGGCAGTCAGTCACCCACCCAGGAAGTCACCCAAGTCACCAACCCAGGCAGTCACCCACCCAGGCAGTCACAAAACCACCCACCCAAGCAGTCAGCCAAACCCACCCAGGCAGTCACCTAGTCACCCACCCAGGCAGTCACCCACCCAAGCAGTCACAAAAACACCCACCCACCCAAGCAATCAGCCACCCACCCAGTCAGTCAACCACCCACCCAACCAGGCAGTCAGTCACCCACCTTGGCAGTCAGTCAGCCACCCAGCCTGTCAGTCAACCACCAAGGCAGTCAGTCAGTCAACCACCCAGGCAGTCAGTCACCCACCCAGGCAGTAAACCACCCAGGCAGTCAGTCACCCACCACCCAAGCTGTCACCCACCCACCACCCAGGCAGTCAGTCACCAACCCACCAAGTCAGTCAGTCAACTTCACAGGCAGTCAGTCAATCATCCACCCACTAAGTCAATCACCCACCCAGTCTGTCACCCACCCACCCAGGCAGTAACCCACTCACCCACCCAGTCACTCAGTTACCCACCCAGTCACTCACTCACGCACCCACCCAGTCAGTCACTGACCCAACTAGGCAGTCAGTCAGTCACCCACCCAGGCAGTCAGTCACACACCAAGGCAGCCAGTCACCCACCCAGGCAGTCAGTCACCAACCCACCCACCCAGGAAGTAAGTCACCGACACTTTCAGTCACCCACCCATCCAGGCACTGTCACCCACCCATCCACCCACCCAGTAAGTCACCCACCCAGGCAGTCAGTCACCTACTCAGGCAGTCAGTCACCAAACCTGCCAGTCAGTCACCCACTCACCCACCCTGTCAAGTTAGTCACCCACCCAGGCGGGCAGTCACTTGTCTTTTGTTGAAAATATAAAAATAAACAGATTGCATTGTAATGTTTTTTTCCATATAACAATAAGAAGAAAACAGTTAAGTAAAAGTTGCGCGCTAAAAAAATATTTTTTCGTGGTAGGTACGCTATGGGTTCGGGAGGCGGGGGGGGCCTGCTCCTTTTATTTGTCCTGGGCTCCATGATTTCTGTTGGCGGTCTTGCTGTGAGGTAGTGTAGGTGTGGGGAAAAAAGGGTGTCAGAAACATTAATGTACAAACAGGACAGGTTTATTGACAGGACAGGCTTTCACTCTTACAGTTCTGTTCCCTGGAGTCAAGACAACTCCACAGGGAGCTACACACAGCTTATATCACTTCATCTTGTACATTGTCAAGGGAACATTTATTTATTTATAAAATGTTTTACCAGGACGTAATACATTGAGCGTTACCTCTAGTTTTCAAGTAGGTCCTGGAAATCTAGTTATCATGAAAAATACACAGTTGCAATTAGTGAACAGGGTTATACATTTTGTACAAGACATTGCATGCACAGTTAAAGATAATATATTTTTTAGGTGTATGTAACAGAGCAGATTAAAGTGTGACAGCTTTAGTTTTGAACGAATTTAGACTGGTGGCGGCTGTGAGAGTCTCCGGTAGGTTGTTCCAGTTGTGAGCAGCACAGTAAGAGAAGGAGGAGTGGCAGATACTGTGTTGAACCTTGGGACCATGAACTGTCCCTTGGAGTCAGATTACAGATGAAAAGTGCTGCATGTGGTACTGTAGGGGTGAGGAACATCTTCAGATAGGTGGTAGCTTGCCCAAAAAGCTTACCCAAGCAGTTCCTTAACATCAAGGAACCTGGATTCATTTGTATGTTATGGCATGGTTTTCCACTATGGCAGTAAATGGGCAACCAAAAAAAAACAAGCACCAAATAAAATACATTACATTTCTATTTTTAAAAAACCTGTTTGTCATGCACATTTTTGGACACACATGACCCAAAACACATTATATCTGGCAATAATGGTCAATCATCCCTTATTAAAGGTTACATAAATTGTAACGCTAATTCAGTTGCTCATGTATTTAGCTGTCCTTGTAACAAACAATATGTTGGCTGCACAAAAGGAAATCTTAAAACAAGGTTCCTTGAGCACAAAAAAAATATCTGCTCTGGTTTTCAAAACCATTTTGCCAAGCACCATAATATAAATCCAGCTGGTTTAACCCTAGAAGGGACTTGAGAACGTACAGTAGCGGCAGCTTTTATTTGAAGTAATGCCGGCGGCATGCCGGGATCTACTCCGGCTGCCGCCAATCAAGACCGCGCGCCGCCGCGTTTCCTACACGCACCCCCCCTCCACTTCGCGCGCATTTTACCCCCCCTTCCGACCCCGAACCCGGCTCCTGCTCTGCCCCTCTGCTTCCCCGCACCCCTGCTTACCTCACTTTACACTCCAGGGGTGTCGGGGAAGCCCGGGAAAGCCGAGAAAGCCGGGGAAGCCGGGCGCGCACGTGACTGTGACGTCACAGTGCGCCGCAACGCGCCGCGTCTCCACGCTCCCCGCACGCATCCTGCCGTGCGGGAAGTGTTCAAATAAAAGCTGCCGCTACTGTAGTCCCTAATGTCAGAGGGTGAGGGGGAGGGGTAGGAGGAGGGGGGGAAACATTTTTAAAATGAGAGAAAGCTAGTGAATATACTCTCTCAATATGTTATCCCCTCATGGCTTGAAACTCGATAATGATCTTCAGTAGCTGCTTTAATTAATTCCATTTTAAAGCCTGTATTTAAGCCATCTGTTATATGTTCCAGCAATTAACATCATCATATTACAATATTTTATACTTTTATAGACCTTATGCAGGGCCGCCAACAGAAATCATGGGGCCCAAAACAAATTAAAGGAGCAGCTCCCCTCCCCCCCATAGTGCACGTAAAAACATTTTTTAGCGCAAAACTTTTACTTAACTGTGTTTTTCTTATTGTAATACGGAAAAAAACATTACAATACAATCTGTTAATTTTAATATTTTCAACAAAAGACAAAGATACCAATCTTACATCCAAGCTGACAAAAGGCCTAGGGGATTCAGTATGGGCCTCGGTGGAGGGGGTAGGGGGTTAAGTATGGACCCAAGGGTAAAGTACAGTATGGGACTAAAATTAATTACAGTACCTCCCTTCAACCGGTCAACGCTGGGGGCCTTCGATCGGTCAGTGAGGGGATTTTCAAACATCCTGGAGGGGGGAGCCTTTAACCGGTCCATGGGGGGGGGCTTCAATAATCCCTTGCTTCAGCTGGCCGGGGAAGCCTTCAACTGGCCCACACTTCAACGGGCCAGGTGGGGGGGGAGTGGGGTGTAGCATTCAACCGGCCAGAGGGGGCTTCAATTGACAGGCAGTGAGGCTAGTTTCAGAGGAGAGATGGAAGGCACGTAGATGGGTGACTGACTGACTGCCTAGGTGGGTGACTGACTGATTAACTGCCTTTTGGCTGCGTATTCAATCTTAAAGTTTCACATCTAAAGAATCTGGCAGAGATAATTTTGGAGTTATCATTTCTAGATGTTTTCTTTCTATCTATAAACATGAATGCATTCTGAGTATCTGGAAAAGCTTTTTGATTTATTTCTTCAAATAGGTATGTTTCTGAGCAGCATTTCTTCCAACAATTGCTACAGAATTTTAAATGTATTACTTGGTATGTTTCTGAGCTGAATAAATTCCATCAATTGGTACAGAATCACAAATGTTTTAATTGGTATGTTTCTGAGCTGAATTTCTTCCATCAATTGCTACAGAATTAAAAATTTATTAATTGGTATGTTTCTGAGCTGAATTTCTTCCATCATTTGCTACAGAATTAAAAATGTATTAATTGGTATGTTTCTGAGATGAATTTCTTCCATCATTTGCTACAGAATTTAAAATGTATTGGTATGTTTCTGAGATGAATTTCTTCCATCAATTGCTACAGAATTTAAAATGTATTAATTGATATGTTTCTGAGCTTAATTTCTTCCATCAATTGCTACAGAATTAAAAATGTATTCATTGGTATGTTTCTGAGCTGAATTTCTTCCATCAATTGCTACAGAATTTAAAATGTATTAATTGGTATGTTTCTGAGCTTAATTTCTTCCATCAATTGCTACAGAATTTTAAATTGAATAATTGGTATGTTTCTGAGCTGAATTTCTTCCATCAATTGCTACAGAACTTAAAATGTATTAATAGGTATGTTTCTGAGCTTAATTTCTTCCATCAATTGCTACAGAATTTTAAATTGAATAATTGGTATGTTTCTGAGCTGAATTTCTTCCATCAATTGCTACAGAACTTAAAATGTATTAATAGGTATGTTTGGCTGACTGCCTGTGTTGGTGACTTACTACCTGGGTGGGTGACTGAATGCCCGCGTGGATGGGTGACTGAATGCCTGGGTGGGTTAGTGACTGACTGACGTGGTGGGTGACTGACTGCCTGGGTGGGTGACTGACTGCCTGTGTGGGTGACTGACTACCTGGGTGGGTGACTGAATGCCCGGGTGGGTGGGTGACTGAATGCCTTGACTGACTGACTGACTGACTGACTGACTGACTGATTGGGTCGGTGACTGGCCCTTGACTGACTGGGTGGGTGACTGAGTGACTGGGTGGGTGAGTGACTGATTGGGTGGGTGGGTGGGTGGGTGACTGATTGCCAGGGTGGGTGAGTGACTGACTGGGTAGGTGACTGATTGACAGGGTGACTGACTGACTGACTGACTGGGTGCGTGACTGAGTGACTGGGTGGGTGACTGACTTGACTGACTGACAGAGTGGGTGGGTGACGGAATGCCTGGGAGGGTGGGTGACTTACTGCCTGGATGGGTGACTTACTGCCTAGGTCTGTGACTGACTGCCTTGACTGCATTGGTGGGGGACCGCACGGGTTGGTTGACTGGGTGGTTGACTGGCTATGTGGATGACTTCCTTGGCAGACTGCCTGGTTGGGTGACTGACTGCCTAGGTGACTGACTGGGTAGATGGATGACCTAGATGGTGCTGCTTCCTTGCCTCGCTTCCCCCCCATCCCTTAGCATCTAGTTTCCCCTAGCCCATTGTCGGTGCAGATGGAACTGGGTTGGCAGGCACACCACGGCGCTTCCCCTCCATCCCACGTAGGGAGCAGGGGGGAGCGGGTCCACGTGGCTGCTGCCACTCAGGGTGGGAGGAACAAAGCCGGACACATTGCGCATGTGTGCCGAGACGTCTGCTTTGCGCATGCGCACAGGGCTTGTCGGCATTTTTTTTTTTTTTTTTAAACACTGGAAACTTCGTGCAGGAGGCCCCGGGATACCAACCCCGGCAAACCCCCCCAGTGGGCGGGTCTGTTCACAGCATATGCCACACTTTACCAACACAAACCATTAGACCCTGACAGGTCTGTTGCTATATTGATACATTGTATAAATTGAAACATGGATTCAATTAGTCAAGCGAACACAACCCTGACAAGCAATATATGGAAGTTTGGACCTCTCTTTTGTTTTTGTTTTTAGTGCTTTTCGAAATTATTTAGTAGCTTTTTCTTTCATTTCATATTCAGATTATTTTGAATATTGCAAACTGTTGTGACTATTATGCTGTGGATTTAGTTGCGTCAATATTTGGACTGGTTCCACTCCTCTACTGATATTAACAACGCTGAGAAGATCCATCCCATGATGTACCATCTACAGTACATGATTTAATTACACCCCTGGGGTTAATAACTATCCAGGACATAGTGTATAAACACACTGCAGCTCACCAAGGTCTTAATTAACATTTGCTGAACTGACACTGATAAATGCTCTTTCGTTTTATTTTAAGTCAATTTCAGTATAAAACATTATAAGCCCTGAGATATGATGGCTTGTGATTTCACAACAAGAAAAAAAACAACAAATATTAGAAGTGTCAATATGTGAAATAATAATTCTTGTGTTCAAATAAAGTTCTGTTTGATCCAATGTTATTATCTGTTCTTGTGACCTGTGGGAGGTCATATCATATTTCATTGTTAAAAGGACTTAAAAGGAAGTTAAAGACGTATCAACCATTACATCAGAGGCATCAGAAAGATTGCACCAAAGACTTGCAATGGATTCCAGTCTCCACAAACATTATCATGATGACGAATTCAATCCAAAAGGTTTTGTAGATACCTACTTCTGTGGTAAAATTTGTTCCTTAATAGATGAAATCGTGGATTACCCTTTAAAGCAATTGCATGAAACGCTCTCTTCAGGTTTGTATTTTTATTCTTGACATTTGTGGAGAATTACTTATACTGTATTTGACTTATATTTTTATATGTAGAAAAATAATATATTATTTTATTACAAGTCAAACCAATGCGCTTCCCAGCATATACAAAGACTCAGCAATAATAGCGTCCAGGCAGCCGAGCAAGCTAGGGGGTGTTTTAAAAAAACCTGCAAGATTCAAGAGTCCTAGAAAGTTCACATGCTATTTCCTAAACATGACCACATTTATACAGTACATATGGTTACTTTGTTCATTTACATTCAACCACAGTGAAAGTCTTTATGAGCAGACTCAGGATACTTTGTTTATAGGGAACTGCTACTCTATATAACTAGGATACTTTTATCATTTTACACAGTGTTTTGCCATAAGCTATAGGTTTCTAATGGTGTAAGAAGGTCTGCACCAATTTTTTACCTACCTTATATACTGTATAAGGAATATTTTGAGGCAAGAATATATATTAATTTTTTTTATTGAATTTTCCAACTGTGTTGTTTTTCCACTTTTATACATAGGTGGTTTAAACTAACTTGCAAATTATATTATCCGAATAGGGCATATAAGTTTATTTTGGGGCATTGACCTAGAGTAACCTCACGATAATTATATACTAGGTGTAACCCATTCAACCAGGATCCTATATCGCACACAGTATCCAATACAAATTGAACTCCTTTTTTGCTTTATGCTTGAGGGATATGGTTTTACAGTATAGACGGAACAATATTAATATTAACTGGAGAATTTAGCTTCCTTAATAGGACATCACAAGGGACTATATAACAGGCATCTTATTTTCAAAACCTGGTGATAATTTCCTTATACTTACAGTATAAGCAGCTATACCCAGAAGGAATATTTAGGAATATTTATCAAGTTCCTTGACAATTACTTATTGCAATTTCTATACTGAAACTTATACATTCCTTAAGCCTATTTAAGGTGTACTAACACTCCAAATCCACACACACACACACACATATATATATATATATATAAATATATATATATATATATATATATATATATATATATATATATATATATATATATATATATATATATGGGATATTAGACTTAATTTGTCGGTTATCAAACCAAGGAGATTGAGTATTATTTACAACCATTACTCCTTCATAATATATAGATCCTAACACCTACATAGGTGTTGAGGGATCCAACACTGCATTGTTATTTTAAATCAATATATTTGAAGGATTATGTTAATAATTGAGTTTTTATTTATGCCATAATACATTCACTAAGGGATCACAGTGACCACAACTGGGTATACTCATCTTGTAAAAGTTAATCATATACCCCTCTACCCAGAGGAGCACCTTCCCCCTAAACAGTCACTTAAGGTAAGCGGTAGACCCTCTGTTTTTCTGTATTCTCTCCATGTGCGGTTTTCCTCCTGTCCCGATCTTCACAATACATAGTTAAATACCAAGGGTGTATAAAGACGTGTTTTCCAAATGAAATGAAAGGAGTGCAGTGATTAGCCAATGTTCTATACCTGCACATGCGCACAGAGGAAAAAGATAGAAGTCCGGCATTGAGCATTTCCATTACTTGGTGTACAATATAACATATATAGACAGAAATATTGTGGACAGCACTCTCTGAATCTGTAATCACATTTAATAAAAGTTAACACAGTGCAACAATGCCTTGTCTCTTTGCCGCTGTTCAATTTGGTTGTTTCCCGAGACAAAACAGACACCTTAACCCACACCTCATGCACCTTGCCACAACTTCCCGGGGCAGCCAAATTCCTCACTCTAAAGTTTCAGGCTTTGGCTCACAAGATTAGAAAAAATGAGCTCTGCCGCCTGCTCTGAAATTCCATTTCCTGTTGAATGACACCATGCTGCTGTATTGAAATGTTATTTTTATTTGTTTTGGGATAGTACCAAATGTTATTTTTTTAAATACTAAAAAAGCTTGTTGATTATGATGAAAGTGTATTTTATTCTTTCTAAATGTTGGTGCAGGGCGTGTGAGAGGAGGCACAATGATTGATATCTCCTCTGGCCCATCAGTTTACCAACTCTTATCAGCCAGTGATATCTTCAAAGAGATTATTGTGGTTGAATTTACTGAGCCCAACATCCAGGAATTTGATAAAATGGATTAAAAAGGTTCCAGGAACTGCTGATTGGTCATATGCAGCAAAGGCTCTTTGTGAACTAGAAGGAAACAGGTAACATATTTCCAAGTACATTATTACAAGACAAATAACACATGTATGCGACAGTAATCTTCTCTCCCCACCTTCATGTCTCATCTTGTCAATTGTTCGATCAACAACTAAGAAAAGTTCTAAACTGTGCTTTACAAATAAGTAGAGAAGGGAGAAACTGTCAAAATCCATTTCCTAGAATTACCAGAGCTTTCCATTCAAAATCCATTTTGCGATGTAAAATCCATCGACGATTGACCCAGTTTCAATCTGATCACATTAATCCGAAACCGCCATTGGATACAATCCATAAGGATTTTCTAGACACCAATCCATGGATTACGCAATCTGTTGCGCACAGATTACTGAATCCATGGATTGGATTCTTAAAAATTCGCCAACGGTTTGCGGAATCCGCCATGTGAATTGTGAGTTATAAAAGATTCCAGAAAAGATGACTTGCCCTTTTTGAGACTGATTCACATATATCCGCGGACCAAAGGAACCGTACAATTGGGCGGTTCCATGAACTACAAAAAAAAACATTTGCCCATTGCTACTGTACAAATAAGATCCTTTCTCTTTGTCAGTTCCCATTAACCTAATTAAGATGTATTACCTTATAGTGTCAAGTTACATTATAAACTCTTCAGGTAGAGATTCTTCTCTCCCAATGTTTATATTTTATACCTAGTGCTTTTATCTTTGTATTGTATTATAATTTTTTTAATGTCCAATGTCTGTATACTCATTACTGTATGTAAAGCATTGAGCACATAACCGATGCTCTTCAGCAGTTAGACATATACATACTGTATGTACAGTATATAACACACATTGCAAGTCACGATGGACACCAATGTATTTTCGGACGGTACAGAACTGTGAGCACAGGAGGGTCTCTTTTATCTTCCAATAAATCAACCTATTATGTTTATTTATTTATTTATAAAAATGTTTTACCAGGAAGTAGTACATTGAGAGTTACCTCTCTTTTTTGAGAATGTCCTGGGCATAGAGTTATGATGACAAAGAATACATGGTTACAAATACATAGTTACATAAGTGAACAGAGTACACATTATATACATTATATCAAGACATTGCATGCACAGTTAAAGATAATATATATTATAGGCGTATGTAACAGTTGCAGACCAGATTAAAATATGAGACAGCTTTAGTTTTGAAAGAACTTAGACTGGTGGCGGCTTTCAGAGTCTCTGGTAGATTGTTCCAGGTTTAGGGTGCACGGTAAGAGAAGGAGGAGTGGCCGGACACTTATGTCTCACTCTTTATACTGTAGCATTAACCATGGAATTAAAGTGAAAAGCTACAGGAAATCTCTTGGTTTCTCTGGGGTTTAGATTAGTCTTTGAGGATTTGCTGCTGAAAATAAATTGAAAAACAAAAAAAAGTAATGTGTAAAAAAACTACATTGCATGGTAATTGTAATGCCTGTATGCCCGCAGACCACTGTGGTTAATAGTTATAGTTAGTGATTGTTACTGGTGTGTGTCACGGTAGCCACAGGGTTATAATATACACCAAATCATCTGGTTTGAATTTAATGCGACTTTGATATAATAAAGAGATTGTATTCTTTAAAAGACAGGTGGACACACAATATTGGACAAATAACAAAGGGAATATATACACTTACTTAGGAAGGGGACAAGGAAATAATGAGGATTCAGGTTAGCAGTTCATCAGGCATCAGGTATCATTCAGATAAAATAACGAAGACATGAAAGACAATGGGCATAGAGCTTGCATTCGTTTATATGTGATTTGGGCTTAACCCGTAACATTGGGACTATTGGGTTATTGGATGACAATTACCTGTACCCAATTACCTTTTGCCAGCTAGCGTGGGAAGCAGAAAGGTACCTTCCCCCAGGTGGTTGGCACATGCGCACATCACTCTGGCCAGAGACCCATTTTCAGCACCCCACACTAACAAGCTGGCAACTCAAAGTCTGCCTTTTGGGTATCTGGGCCAGGAAACTCTGTACAGAGGTGTGAAGTATGGCACTTAATACAAATACCCACATCCTGCTCTTCCCCGCCCTAACATAATTAATCAGGGTGGGAAAGCCTTTGATCAGGGTATTCCCTGTAGACACTGTCACCCCCTGGCCATTAACATACCTCATGGGTCTGTAACTTTCACGGGCTCTACTGTAGGCATGACTATACATTAAATATTTCAAAATCTTTATACCAAATTATAATCCGTTCAGTGGGTCCAAGACGGCTGAATGTCCTCATGCCGGAGGTGACTTTACATGGTGGCCAAATCTCAGCTTCGTACGACCCACCGAACTGGAGTTACGACTTTCACCTTTAAATCCCCATAGGGAACAATTGGGTTTTCTCTGCCATTGGAGTCAATGGGAAATCAGTGCATTTCACAACATATTTTTCCTCATGTTAAACAGACTGCATTTCTCCACCATTGGAGTCAATGGCAGATCCAGACTTTACACAGTGAACCGCACTCCGTTCGGTTAGCCTGAGAGGGCTGGGAATGACCATGCAACCATGCCGGAGGGGTGACTACTTGGTGGCCGAATCCCAGTCTTCTAGCTCTCACCGAACCGGATATACAGATTTCAAGTTTATACAGTTTCACACTTAGCCGTTTTAACCTAGCGGCTTTTCTCCGCCAATGTGGTCAATGGCCGCAACCAGACTTTACACAGTTAACCATATACCGTTCGGTTAGCCGGAGAGGGCTGGGAATGGCCATGCAACCATGCCGGAGGGTTGACGATCTTGTGGCCAAATCCCAGTCCCCTAGCCCTTACCGAACCAATGATAATGGTTTCAGTTTTACACAATTTTACACTTAGCCGTTTTAAAACCTAGTGGCTCCCCACAAGCTAGGAGCAAAAAGAATTTTATTTCTAGCTGCCCCAGAACCGGAGTTACCAACTTTAATTGATGGTGAATTTGGTCGTAACCGAGTTCCCACAGCAATTTAGCGAACAAAAACTCTTTTAATTGAAACGGTAGCGGTACTCGGATACTGCGGTTTGGCAGGCAGCCAAAATGGTTATAATGTATCACCTCATTCTAGGAAAGCGGACTCGAGGTATTTCCAATTGAAATGCATTACGCCATCCATTTCATCTGCTTGACTTCCAAGGTATAGGGTCAAAAACCTTGCAATCTATATTGACTTCTATGAGCTCCAATGACGACCTACTGTATGAACAGTGCCGGAAAATGGTTGGTGAAAAGGCGGAAAGGGGAACAAAGGGCTTTAAACATACAAACACAGTTAACCCTTTCCCTCCTGACCTGATCCCAGTGTAGGTGCTTGGTGCAACCATGGTAGAAGTAAAAACACATGTAATTAGGAAAATACATTACAACCAAAGGGGAATACACATTGTACTGAGGCAGGGGAATAAAAATGCATTAGTTTAACCCCTCGCCTCCCACACGATGGTAGGGGTGGCCATCTGGGGGGTAACCCCTTTATTACCGGGCTAGCCACCCCCTCTCGTGACAGTGTGGATTATTTGTGGTAGCAAATCTAGGACAAGAGTCAAAAAAGGTAATTTATGAAAGTCTCTAGACTGCATAAGCTGGGCAAAAAAAGTGCACAACAGTTATCAATGGGATTTCTTCTTTGCACTGGTTTTGTTCCTATTTTGATGACCTTGGAATAGACCCTGTAATGCTAAACTTGCTGCAAAACCAGCAGTCTATGAGTGACTCCAATAATTTACACTTTCACTCTTGATCTAAATTAACACAGGTTATTCCTACAGAAAGCTGCAATGTCCATGTCATGGGAAGTATGGGAGTTAAGGTGATCCATATAAAGGCATAATGGGGGACATGTATTGCTGAAATCTGCTGGCACAAATAGCACATGCTTCAGCTAGTAATGAGATAAAGGTCCACATTTCCTTACACGGAATATTCTTCCATTGTGAAAGGGCTTTCATGTGTATTTTATAACTTTGTGCAACATATTTATCTCATCTCTATTGTCAATCATTTGACTTTCACATATATATGTATTCAGATACTGTACTAATAGTATTTTGTTTTTAATTTCAGAGAGGAATGGCAGGTAAAGGAAGACAAAGTAAGAAGAGCCGTCAAACAGATTGTAAAATGGGATGTTACTAAAGACAATCCTCTAGACCCTGTCGTCTTACCACGAGTGGACTGTGTGATCAGCCTTTGGTGCCTACACAAGATTAGCAGAGACAAGGAATCTTACCGGAGCAACCTGAGAAAATTTGCATCACTAATAAAGATTGGGGGTCACCTGTTACTCTTTGGTGTGTTTAATATGACATATTATATGGTTGGTGAGCACAAGTTCTTTATCCTGACCTTTGATGAAAAGTTTTTAAGAGAGGCTCTCAGGGATGCAGGGTACGTCATTGAGAATTTGGATGTGCTACTCAGCAGAAAGGGCAGTGATTTGTTAGATTATGACCACATTGTGTATGTTATAGCACGCAAGGAGAGGGATGTTTAATGATCTAATTCTGATAGATTAATATTTACATAGGAGAGAAAAGTAAGAATATGTTATTATTATTACATGATTTCATCACTTACAGTAATCAACGGGACCTTTCAAAATGAACTCTATTAAATCAATAAATGCTTCTTTATTTCCTTTTTTGTCCATGCACAATAGCTATTGATAGACAAAATCATTAGCAATTTGTGAGGACATATATGTGTTTGCTTATCACATAAAATACATTGAAATATTAATTGGAATAGGAAAATGTTTGCAAACTGCAATCAGGGGATGGGGTTTTACTGCTAATAGCTTATTATAAAAATAAATTATTTACAAGTACAATATCTAATGTCTTTGTCTTTTTCCCGTTCCTAAGCATCCAAATATTTGCATAATAATTTTGTTTGGGAAGACATACGTCCTCAGAGTTCAACTTCAGCATCCATACAGGATGTAGGCAAAATATACATGAAATGAAAGAAATGTTTATTCTAGGAACAAGTTTTTATTCTAAGCATACAGAACGTGGATTACACAGACCTCAGGCAACTGCTTCATATAGAGTGTACTTGATTGCTGCTGAGTAGAGTTGCTGTAATCCTATTAGTGCAGCTTTTAAAGTTGTCAGTGCAGCAGGAGTAGAGCCTACTGTAGCAGTCATGGTCAGTGTACTGTACTAGTGCAGCAGTGGTGTGTCTGTGAGAGCAGACATGCATCCCAACTTGTCGGTGCAGTGTATTCGTGGTCAGTCTGCTAAAGCAGCAGTGGTGTGTCTGTGAGGGCAGACATGAATCCCGACGGCTGTTTCTCGGGGGCGCTTTGTCGTATTGAGGATACATTTTAAAGCCCTATATTTTAATTACTTGGATATAATAAATTATTTTTAAACTTATACTTTTCTACCATGTACTGTTCTTAGGGTCAATTCTCATACCTATTTATGCATTTATGCTCATTTTCCATCTTTTCCCTTTGAGTGATATTGAGCGCACATTTAAATTACAATTATAATTTATAATTACTGACCCATCTGGACCGTGTGTCATTCAGTTTTTTTCATTTTGATTCGTTATTATCCCCTTGTGCGCTGGTCACTCCTGTTTACTTTATAAAGAGTGCTGGTATCTCATCTGTTTTTGTTTTGCTTTGTAATAGACAATTAATCACAATTGTTTTTGAAGTTAACAAACTAGAATGCATTTAAAAAAATAGCATTATTCAACTACAGTATTGCAATAAGTAAAGAACCATTACTAACACAACACGTTTAAAGGTAAATAAAGATTATTCCCCAGAAAAATCTATAAGATATTGCTGATTGAAAACAAGGGCCATGTTTTCTAAGCAGCGTTCTGCCATAAGACGCCTTCTGGCGCTGGAAGACACTAATGGTTCATTGACTTGAATGGGCTGTGAGGTTTCTTCCACCGCAGGAAGGGGCCTTATAGCAGAACACTGCTTAGTAAATATGGCATAATGTGTATTGCATTTCACAATTAAAATAAAAATATACCCCCAAATGACCCGTCCACCACAACCCAATGCACATCTTATACTATCCAATCGCAAAAAAAAGGAAAGAAATTCAGGGAATTAATGGAAGAATTCTCACTGGTCGATGTGTGGAGAGCTCAGCACCAGGGCCAATGAGATTACACCTTCTTCTCCACCCCTCGTCAGTCCTATTCGAGGATCGACTACTTTCTAGGTACCAGTAACATAGTCCAGGCCTTCTCCCACTCCAACATAGGCCCAATCACCTGGTCAGACCACGCCCCAGTAGAACTCACTCTCTCCCTACCCTTTGTCAAAAATAATCCCTATAAATGGAAGTTGAATGATTCTCTACTCAACTACCCAGAGACAGAGATAAACATAAGACAAAAACTTTCATCCTTCTTCCAAATCAATGCAGGTTCTGTCTCGGCTCCAGCTATGCTATGGGAGGCACATAAGGCCTCGATTAGATGAGACCTAATCTCGATATCAGCCTATAAGAAAAAACAGAAACGTAAACTCCAAACAGAACTAACAGATAAAATCACGCAGTTAGAGCAGCAACATAAAACGACAGCATCCAAAAAGATATTATTAAAGCTAAACCAAACACGAGCAGCCCTTAAACAAACATAATTGGAGGAAGTAGAAAGAGCCCTGAGATGGACAAAACAAAAATTCTTTGCTAAGGGAAACAAAGCCGACAAGCTTTTAGCCACGAAACTTTGAGGCATTTGGGTCAAATCGCAGATCTCCAAAATCCGTACAAAAACAGGGCGAGTCTCATATGTAGAAAAAGAAATAGCACAAGAATTTGCCGATTACTACTCGGATTTGTATAACCTCCACCCACCAGGTCAAAGCAGACCCCTTTGGAGACGATCTCAACATACCTTGAGCAGTGTAACCTCCCCTCCCTTTCAAAGGTAGAAATAGAAAAACTAAATAAAAACATCACTCTAGAAGAACAAACCGAAGCCATAAGCTCCCACAAACCAGCAAAAACACCTGCTCGATATGTTCAACTCCTTCTTACAAGGAGAACCAATCCCTGCTACAATCACTGCAACAAATTTAGCTATAATCCACAAAGAGGGTAGGGACCCACTTCTCTGTGGTAACTACAGACCAATATCCCTACTAAACTCCGATCTCAAAATTTACAGCAAGATATTGGCAAACAGGCTCAACCAGATTCTCCCCCGACTCATTCATGTAGATCAAGTAGGTTTTGTGTCAGGAAGACAGGCTTCCGACAACACCCGCAAAATAGTGGATATTATTGACCACGTGCATCTCACAGGTACCAAAGCAATGATCCTAAGCCTTGATGCGGAAAAAGCGTTCCACAGGATCAAATGGACCTTCCTAGACCAAATAATGTTGAAGTTCGGTTTTTGTGGTCCCTATTTAGAGGGTGTTAGAGCCCTCTACCAAAACCCCACAGCATATGTAAAAATCTCAGGAGGCCTATCAGAACCAATTGCAATCAGAAATGGGACCAGACAGGACTGCCGGATAACCCCACTTCTATTTGCCATAACAATTGAACCCTTGGCAACCAAAATAAGAGAAGAAAAGAGCATCAAGGTGATTACGATCTCCGAAAAAGAATACAAAATTTCCCTATTCGCGGATGACGTGATACTGACCCTCGCTGAACCCCACATCTCTCTCCATAACCTACAAACGATACTCCACCAGTTTGGTACAGTGTCTGACTATAAAATAAATATAGACAAGTCAGAAGCACTTAACATATCCCTCCCAAACGCAACGTGGAAGCTATTGCAATCCAATTATAAATATAAGTGGAGAACCACATATATCAAATACCTCGGTATAAGAATCTCGAACTCCCACAGAACCCTTTATCAATACAATTATCCCCCACTATTTGACCAGATTAAAAAAGACTTAGAGTCTTGGAAAAAACTCCAAATATCATGGTTTGGGAGAATCATTTCTCTCAAAATGAATATTCTCCCAGGGCTGCTATAATTCTTTCAAACACTCCCCGTAGTTGTCCCACTAGCAGCCCTGAAAAATATACAGGCCCTTATGTTCCAATTTATTTGGAACGATAGGAGACCGAGGGTCCCCAAATCGGTCATGCTCTCATCAAGAACAAGAGGGGGTCTGGGAGTTCCCGATGTAGTCAGGTACTATCTCGCAGCACAGCTAAGGCAAGCTGTAGTTTGGAATTGCGACCCAGCATCTGCCCGCTGGCTCGAGATAGAATCACATTACTTAGCCCCATCCACACTTCAGGTCCTCATGTGGTCCCAAGGAGGAAAAGAGGGAGGACCGAGGAGGTTTGAGCTAGGAGCAAAGAGATGCACGTGGGACACTTGACTCAAAAGCAAAGGGAAATATGGCCTGCTAACTACCCCATCTCAAATCACCCAAATCTTTGGAAACTTGAACTTCCCGCCTTGGTGTTCTAAAAAGCAATTTGACCAATTTCAAGGTCTTGGAATAAGGCTGGTTGCCGATCTGCTGAAAAATGGAGAGATCCTATCCTTCAAAGAATTACAAGACAAATACCAATCACAACACCTCCACCTATTCAAATTCCTACAAATCAGACATTTTTTGCTTTCTTTCTCTCAGAACTCCAAATTCCCCCCACCCACCAGATTTGAAACCCTATGCAGTAAAGGTAAGTATCAAAGAGGCCTTATCTCTGAGATTTATAGGGGGATAGAGTCAGCATCAGAACCCCCGACCCACCAGTATATGCAAAAATTGTCTGCGGACCAAAACATACAAATTGAAAAAGAGGAGTGGGAGGATATCTGGGAGATGGTGGCAAAAACCTCAATCTGCACAGTAACAAAAGAGAATATCTACAAAATTATATTCCAGTGGTACCTGACCCCGACTATACTGAGCCAGATCTTCCCCAGCACACCAGACTTGTGCTGGAGAGGATGTGGTCAAAAGGGGGACATGGCCCATATTTGGTGGTCATGTCTAGAGATACAGAGGTTTTGGGTAAAGATTCAGACGCTTCTTTACGAGACAACGGGGATCCCTTTTCCCCTGGAGCTCCTGGAGCTCATGTGTCATCTCACACTGAACAAGTCTCATCACCTGGCTCATCCAGCTCCTCGTCAAGGCTGGAAGGTGAGTGTATGAGGTGATCTAATGTGTACATTTCTAGATGTTATGTTGCCATGCTAACTAAATGCCTTTCACATGGAATAAACTTCACATCAGTTATTGTCACAGAAAATGTAGTTTGTAATGACAACATGTATTGTGTGTGATGTTAACTATCAGCTATGATTTGTGAGGTTACAACAACCTTTCATTCATTCTTCTTTCACACTGAGTCAAAACATAATTGTTACTTCAAACTACATTTTAATTAGACACAACAGAAAACTTAATGAAACATGTTATGTGTTACACGGTGAGAACAACTCTCATTATATTGACAAACAACTGAAAGTTCCATGGCAGTTCATAATGTCTTAATTTATTTGTAGAAGCTGATGTTGCCAATGAAGGACTAATTCAATCAAGTGACCATGAAGATGTTCCCACTCGACGAGTAACACAGCATTCAAGTCCTCCTGCTCGTGACACATACTCAGCTATTGCAGCTTCTGAAGAAAGAATCGTGGTTGAAGAAAATCGTCGCCACTCAGATATGATGTCAGTGCTTGAAAGGATGATATCACAGCAGGAAAGGATGATATCACAGCAGGAAAGGATGATATCACAGCAGGAAAGGACAATATCACAAATGTCAACTGGAAAGAGTCTTCATCCAAGTTCCTAAAGAAATACAAAATGTAAACAGGACATTACAAGCAATAGTTGTGAATCTAAGCCAAGCTAATCAGTTGAGAATTACTGCAAGAGAACAAGAATTCCACTTTACCCCATCTGAGGATGGATCTTTACATGGTGAAAGTTTTTCTCCCGAGTCATCAGTTCTTCATTCCCCAGTTCTGGATGATACCGGTACAGTAGGTGCAAGTTCTGTGCAGGTCCCTGTCAACATCCAGCCACTTACATCTGGTCAAAATCAGGAACGTACACCTACAACTGAGACACGAAAAAGAAAGTTAGGCAAACAATTACTAATAACCAGTTTTTGGAAGAAGATTAAAACACCAAAACAGGAAACTGCTCCACCATCAGTCGTGCAATGGGTACCAACTGGTTCACCACTGCCACAACCCACACCCAGTGGCCCTGAAGTGTCACAGCCCACACCCACTGCCCATGAAGTGTCACAGCCCACACCCACTGCCCCTGAAGTGTCACAGCCCACACCCACTGCCCCTGAACCGTCACAGCCCACACCCACTGCCCCTGAAGTGTCACAGCCCACACCCACTGCCCCTGAAGTGTCAGAGACCACACCCACTGCCCCTGAACTGTCACAGGCCAGTACAAGTCGTACAGTTAAGGGCAAAGTAGTTGCCAAACGGAAAAGGCTAACACAACAGCCAACAAGCAGGCCTGTGACTCGGTCTCAAAAGGATAAACAATAATAAATGATTACATTAACTAAATCTGTAGTTGGCCTGGTGGTGTTTAATGCAGAAAATGTAATGAATACTGTATGTATGATTAAGTCCAGATGCTTCAAAACATTCAAGTATGTCCTTGTACACATAAAGGTTTTGAAATGTTCAGTGTCTGAATTAATGCTTCATTTATTACATATATTTATGTATTAATCATCAGTTGATTAATGGTAGAACATTACACAGTTGCCATGTTTATAGAAACTGACATTCACTTACCTGTTAAACATTTTATGTATGTGTGTTTGTTTGGTAATGTACATAGACATTGCATGCCAATATTACTGGCATCCAACTTTAAGTAATTATCTATATAACGAGGAAAAGAAGGGATCCAGCGCTCCACGGATATCTGAATAAGAAAGATTTATTGGATTGGATTATCTATATAACAGCATACATCTTAAAGTTGAGCTTTCTGGAGTATAACACATTACTTACCTTCAGCTTCTTTCATAATGCATAATGTTGGCATGTCATCATGTATGAGTAGTGGTAAGAATAACATATCTGTTAGTGTGTATTAATATATCTGAAGTGTCTAGGGATATATGTACACACACACAGTGTGTGTGAGATATATATATATATATATATATATATATATATATATATATATATATATATATATATATATATATATATATATATTTGCATATACATGCAAATGAATATACAGGAATATTTACAGTTGCTTTATGCTTTACTGTGGAGGGTTTTAGTCACTTTTTTTACCCACCATAACTTTAATAGTAGTATATATATATATATATATATATATATATATATATATATATATATATATATATATATATATAAAACTTTAAAAATTACTATATTGTGTGTGTGTGTGTGTGTGTGTGTGTGTGTGTGTGTGTGTGTGTGTGTGTGTGTGTGTGTATATATATATATCTACATTTAAGGCCTTATATGTATATATATATATATATATATATATATATATATGTAGACATATATATATTGTGACAAACGCCCCTCTTTTGTAGCGTTGACGTCTGTCTGGGTTCTTCCTGACACAGTCTTCAAGGGTTATTTATACAACAAACAGGATAATGCAAAGTATTATGCTGCTTAACTCAGGCTTCTGTCTGCTTTATTTTCATCCAAGTAAGGTACTGCAGCTTTAACAAGTGTAGATTAGAGGCACTCAGATACTTTCATTCAGCAGTTCACTCATTTCAGTGTCATAGTATTTCCCACACTGTTATTTCAAGTAAAAAGAAACCAAATTATATAAACAAAAATCCTATCCCTTTCAGAGATCTAACTACACATCAGAATCAACCTCTAACTGCTGCTGGGCCAACTAACCTGGTTCCCCAGTTTAAAACAATGCCCTTTTATTTAGGGTCACCAGATAAAGCATACAGTCTATTAGATATGGCAGTAAACATGTTTTTGTCTTATCTGTTCGTGGTGGGAACTTGGTCCCAAGGGTCCAGGCAAATCCTCTGGTACTGTGATACTTGGAGGGGCCGTCCACCCCGAACTGGATTCAGGGGAGCAGTGAATGAAACCCCCAGTCTCCAGGCTCTAATGAGAGGGACTGAAATGCAAACCTCTCTGCTCTAAATACCTGTGCATGTGATTAGAAGAGCAGGTGAGGGAGAACTAGACCCATTGTAATCTGTGGTCTGGATTTTCCATCAAGCAGCCTGAGTTAATGTGAAGCTGTGGAATGGATAATTTGTAACTATTCCTGCACTTTCTGACCTAAAATGGGGTAGAAAGCTGCCTAACATCTTTGGACTATGTCACATTTCCCCCACCCCAGGTCACACCTACTGGGGTGAGCGGCCATGGACCTCACTGGGGTGAGCGTCCTACCTGAAATAATATTAAAGTCCCCAGCGCTAAAGTCCAAGATACCGTGATCTTCAGATAGTCTCTGATCTTAAAGATGATAGCTGGGCTCTGTTGAAAATGTTCCAGATGGGATGTGTCCTTGGAATAGACAGATGCACGTCTGAAATACAGATGAGAGGCACACCTGATTGCGCAGCGTTTTTCTAGCAATCAGATCCCTATCTAAGACAGTGAAGATTCCTACTCACATGATGAACGCCAAAGTATTCAGTGGAGAGAATCTGTGCTTGTTCCCCTTCTTTCAGCTCCTCTCACGACCCCACGTGCAGGCAGCTTACTGGAGGTGGCCTCAATCCACAATGGCGTCGGGGGTGGCTCCGTTGCGGACCCCCACCGAAGAGGGAAGGAATGGGCACAATATGGTGTAGTTTGAAACACTTTTAATTGGCTAAAACATTAAAAAACACAGTAAAATACACTCACATGGTGCAATATCGATTGGTATTGCTCAAATTGCCGTCCGCAGCTTGCAAATCCTGCCCGTAGAATGCACAGAGTCCCTGCATGCAGACACGCTGGTAGACTGAGCGTGTGACGTCACCGCTGCCGGGACCTCTCCTTGTAAAAGCTACGGTTGCTGGGATGGCTCAAAAGACTAGGCTCCTCCTCCCTACGCGTTTCGTGACACGTGGTCACTTCGTCAGGGGATAGTGGAGCCCAGTCTGTGATGCCTTTTGTACTATCCCAAATTGAGAGAACCTCCTACTTAGGGTGGGACCTGGCTGTTTGAAGGGAGGAATATCAGCTCTGATATTAGCAGCGCGATAGGGGTTGATTCCTAAGCATGAATAAGCGCATGTACCCACATAGTATAAAAAGACTGAAATTTCTTAGTAGTAATGGCAATACCCACATTAAAAAAATCGAACAGAAATGGAATAAAAGTATATCCCAATTGCATAAGGACAATAGGGGATTGCCATGATGCAATTAGCACATTTGGAATTGGTCAATATAAAGACATTTTATGGTCAAACTGCACTACATCGGTAAATAGTAAAGCTTGATCAGTATTGCCCCTTATACTATCCCAAATGGAGAGAACCTCCTACTGGGGGTGGGACTAGGCTAATGAAAAAAAGATTATCGGCTCTGATAATGCCAGCGCGATAAGGGTTAATTCCTTGGTGTAAATAAACACATGTCCCCGCATAGTGGTGGCAATATTCACAATCATAAAATCAACCTAAAATCAAATAAAGGTACATCCCAATCACATAGGACAAATGTGGGTTACCATAATGCAATTGGCTTGATCTAAAATTGATAATAATAATAATAACAATACAGTTCATGCCTAAAATATACCACATATGAATAGGAATAAACTAATGGTCCTTCAAGAAGGCTGCCAAGTCAAAATCAATGTTTAGACCTAGGGGGGTCAGGGTCTTAAGTGTGTAAATCCAATAGCTTTCTCTTTTGGAGACTAAATTAAGCCTGTCCCCCCCACGCCAGCTACTCTTGGGATTGTCAATTCCTACACACAATAACCCTTCAGGACTCTGATTATGATGTTGCCTGAAATGATTTGAGACACTGTGTGTCTCGAGGCCCCTTCTGATGTTATAAACGTGTTCTGCGAACCTGCGTTTAAGGGGTCTCCCCGTGCGGCCCACATATTGTAGGCCGCACGGGCATTCCAGTAAATAGACGCAGAAGTTGGTTTTGCAATTAATGAATGTTTTTATGTCATAGCTTTTACCTGTCACATTGGATCTGAAGGTCTTAGTTTTTTTACTATGTTTGCAACCAATGCAGCTTTGACATGTATAGAAGCCTTTGAGATCTTTTAGCCATGTGACATGGTGATCTCTTAGACTGTCTAGCGGACAGCTGGGAGATAGGGAGGATTTTAAATTTTTTGCTCGCTTAAAGACTATTTTTGGTTTATTGGGGAGTATAGTTTTAAGGATTGGGTCTCGTTGGAGAATGCTCCAATGTTTGGTTAGTGTCTTGGATATAATTGGAGCTATACCACTATACTGTGTGATAAAAAACGGGAATGGGGCCTGACCCACGTCGGCCGTCTGTTTCCTACCACACAGTAGGGATGCTCTGTTGGTCTCATTGACCTCCTTAAACGCGAGATCCAATTCCTGATTCTTATACTCACGTTCAATGAACTTAGTTTTCAACTCCCTAATTTGTTGTTGGTATACAGAAGTTTCGGAACAATTCCGTTTGATCCTAAGTGCTTGCCCCTTTGGGATGTTACGTAACCAATTGGGGTGATGGTGGCTGGATGCCAAAAGGTAAGTGTTGGCATCTACTTCCTTATGGTAGGTTTTCGTGTGGATGATGTCATTTACTACATAAAGGGAGAGATCGAGAAAATTAATTGAAGTCCTATCATGACTGAACGTGAATCTCAGGTTCCGCATATTGTCATTCAGATATAGTTTGAATTCCTCAAGTCTGTCTAATGACCCCCTCCAGACACACAGCACATCGTCGATATATCTTTTCCAGAGCACCAGGTTTGCACCAAATGGGTGGGAGGACCTGATATGATCCTCTTCCCAGATGGACATAAACAAGTTAGCGTAACTCGGGGCAAACCTGGTGCCCATGGCAGTGCCGCATGTCTGGAGGTAGAACCTATGGTCATGACTGAAGAAATTATGCGTCAGAATAAATTTGATTCCATCCAGAATAAAATGTTTCAGTTTCTCGTCTACCTCAACGTCCTGTTCTAGGACTCTTTGAATTGCATCCAGTCCCATCTGATGGTCAATGACCGTATATAGCGAGACTACATCGCAGGTGACCCAACACAGATCTTCCCCCCACGTCAGGTCCTGTACAAGATTTAACACCTGTGACGTGTCCCTAATGTATGACGGGACCTGTACCACATATTTTTGGAGTAGATGATCTAGGAATTGGGAAAGGTTGGAGGTGAGGGAATGAATCCCGGATATTATCGGGCGGCCGGGGGGTCGGGTGAGGCTCTTATGGATCTTTGGGATGAAATAGAATACAGGGATTCTGGGCTGTTCAATCATAAGAAATTCCCTTTCCCTGGAGCTGATGATCTCATCCCTAAGACCCTGATCCAAAAGAGCCACCATTTCTTCTCTGAAGGTGTCAGTTGGATTAGACTCTAATACCTTATAGGTAGTAGTGTCTCCCAGAATTCTGAGTGACTCCTCCCTATAGTATGAAGAGTTCATCACCACAACTCCTCCCCCTTTGTCTGCTGCTTTGATTACTATCTGGGAATTGGATTCGAGGGATTTAACTGCCGCCTTTTCCTCCTTACTTAGGTTTTGTTTGTGACACTTGAAATCATTACTGGCTTCCTCTAAATCCGAGATTACCATTTCTGCAAAGGTGTCTACAAAGTTCCCCTTCATGCCTCTCGGGTAAAAGGTGGACGGCTTTTTGAATGGAGTGAGGGGAGGTTTTACCACTACTGGATTGGCATTCGGTGATATCACTGATCTACTCACTGCATCCTTCAGATAGTACTTCTTGAGGGATATTTTCCTAAGGAATCTGTGGACATCAACATAGATGTTGAACATGTTTGGTCCACTTACTGGGGCAAAGTTTAAACCTCGAGATAGAACTTCTAACTCTACTGGTTTGAGAACTACACTGCTAATATTGAATACATTGTTCTTTACCAGTCCCTTTTTGGGTTTGGTCTTCTTCTTTCCCTTTCTCTTCCTTGTACCTCCTCTTTTCCCTCGGGCTCTTCTAATCTCTGCCTCTTCTTTTCTACCCTTACTGGCTCCTGCCTGTCTGGTTGGGCTCTTGTATCCCTCCAATGCTCCCGCATTGGTGCTCGGCCCTGGCGCTGTTCTAAAAAAGAGGATGAATTCTTACTTTGATTATTTGTCTCATAATTACCTCTGTGGGTTCTATCTATGGGTGATCTTTCACGATAATGATGGCCCTCATATTTCCTATCAACCGGCGATCTATCCCTATAATCATGTCCCACACGGTGTTGTTCCTCTAGAGGACCTGTATGTGTACTTACATCTCTCTGCTCTTGCTTATTAGATTTCTTTTTCCCTTTCCCAGGGTTTGAGCTGGACTTGATGTCTTTTTTTAGGGTTTCACCTTTCCTTTCCACTGTTAAATCTTCTGACATATTGCTCCTAGTGGAATCTATCCTACCTCTGGGTGGATCTGATACTTGATTTGATTCATAATCTCCTGCTTCTACTTCAACTATTGTAATTGTTTTTTCTATTTTCCAGTTCCTCTGTCTATTTTCATCATAGTCCTTCTTATCCCTGCTAAATTTTTTATGCTTTGTTAGTTTGACCTCCTTCTCAACCTTATCAATTCGTGAAGATGTCTTTTCTTCCAGGGTTTTGTAGTTCTCAAACCAGTAGAGTTAGAAGTTCTATCTCGAGGTTTAAACTTTGCCCCAGTAAGTGGACCAAACATGTTCAACATCTATGTTGATGTCCACAGATTCCTTAGGAAAATATCCCTCAAGAAGTACTATCTGAAGGATGCAGTGAGTAGATCAGTGATATCACCGAATGCCAATCCAGTAGTGGTAAAACCTCCCCTCACTCCATTCAAAAAGCCGTCCACCTTTTACCCGAGAGGCATGAAGGGGAACTTTGTAGACACCTTTGCAGAAATGGTAATCTCGGATTTAGAGGAAGCCAGTAATGATTTCAAGTGTCACAAACAAAACCTAAGTAAGGAGGAAAAGGCGGCAGTTAAATCCCTCGAATCCAATTCCCAGATAGTAATCAAAGCAGCAGACAAAGGGGGAGGAGTTGTGGTGATGAACTCTTCATACTATAGGGAGGAGTCACTCAGAATTCTGGGAGACACTACTACCTATAAGGTATTAGAGTTTAATCCAACTGACACCTTCAGAGAAGAAATGGTGGCTCTTTTGGATCAGGGTCTTAGGGATGAGATCATCAGCTCCAGGGAAAGGGAATTTCTTATGATTGAACAGCCCAGAATCCCTGTATTCTATTTCATCCCAAAGATCCATAAGAGCCTCACCCGACCCCCCGGCCGCCCGATAATATCCGGGATTCATTCCCTCACCTCCAACCTTTCCCAATTCCTAGATCATCTACTCCAAAAATATGTGGTACAGGTCCCGTCATACATTAGGGACACGTCACAGGTGTTAAATCTTGTACAGGACCTGACGTGGGGGGAAGATCTGTGTTGGGTCACCTGCGATGTAGTCTCGCTATATACGGTCATTGACCATCAGATGGGACTGGATGCAATTCAAAGAGTCCTAGAACAGGACGTTGAGGTAGACGAGAAACTGAAACATTTTATTCTGGATGGAATCAAATTTATTCTGACGCATAATTTCTTCAGTCATGACCATAGGTTCTACCTCCAGACATGCGGCACTGCCATGGGCACCAGGTTTGCCCCGAGTTACGCTAACTTGTTTATGTCCATCTGGGAAGAGGATCATATCAGGTCCTCCCACCCATTTGGTGCAAACCTGGTGCTCTGGAAAAGATATATCGACGATGTGCTGTGTGTCTGGAGGGGGTCATTAGACAGACTTGAGGAATTCAAACTATATCTGAATGACAATATGCGGAACCTGAGATTCACGTTCAGTCATGATAGGACTTCAATTAATTTTCTCGATCTCTCCCTTTATGTAGTAAATGACATCATCCACACGAAAACCTACCATAAGGAAGTAGATGCCAACACTTACCTTTTGGCATCCAGCCACCATCACCCCAATTGGTTACGTAACATCCCAAAGGGGCAAGCACTTAGGATCAAACGGAATTTTTCCGAAACTTCTGTATACCAACAACAAATTAGGGAGTTGAAAACTAAGTTCATTGAACGTGAGTATAAGAATCAGGAATTGGATCTCGCGTTTAAGGAGGTCAATGAGACCAACAGAGCATCCCTACTGTGTGGTAGGAAACAGACGGCCGACGTGGGTCAGGCCCCATTCCCGTTTTTTATCACACAGTATAGTGGTATAGCTCCAATTATATCCAAGACACTAACCAAACATTGGAGCATTCTCCAACGAGACCCAATCCTTAAAACTATACTCCCCAATAAACCAAAAATAGTCTTTAAGCGAGCAAAAAATTTAAAATCCTCCCTATCTCCCAGCTGTCCGCTAGACAGTCTAAGAGATCACCATGTCACATGGCTAAAAGATCTCAAAGGCTTCTATACATGTCAAAGCTGCATTGGTTGCAAACATAGTAAAAAAACTAAGACCTTCAGATCCAATGTGACAGGTAAAAGCTATGACATAAAAACATTCATTAATTGCAAAACCAACTTCTGCGTCTATTTACTGGAATGCCCGTGCGGCCTACAATATGTGGGCCGCACGGGGAGACCCCTTAAACGCAGGTTCGCAGAACACGTTTATAACATCAGAAGGGGCCTCGAGACACACAGTGTCTCAAATCATTTCAGGCAACATCATAATCAGAGTCCTGAAGGGTTATTGTGTGTAGGAATTGACAATCCCAAGAGTAGCTGGCGTGGGGGGGACAGGCTTAATTTAGTCTCCAAAAGAGAAAGCTATTGGATTTACACACTTAAGACCCTGACCCCCCTAGGTCTAAACATTGATTTTGACTTGGCAGCCTTCTTGAAGGACCATTAGTTTATTCCTATTCATATGTGGTATATTTTAGGCATGAACTGTATTGTTATTATTATTATTATTATCAATTTTAGATCAAGCCAATTGCATTATGGTAACCCACATTTGTCCTATGTGATTGGGATGTACCTTTATTTGATTTTAGGTTGATTTTATGATTGTGAAAATTGCCACCACTATGCGGGGACATGTGTTTATTTACACCAAGGAATTAACCCCTATCGCGCTGGCATTATCAGAGCCGATAATCTTTTTTTCATTAGCCTAGTCCCACCCCCAGTAGGAGGTTCTCTCCATTTGGGATAGTATAAGGGGCAATACTGATCAAGCTTTACTATTTACCGATGTAGTGCAGTTTGACCATAAAATGTCTTTATATTGACCAATTCCAAATGTGCTAATTGCATCATGGCAATCCCCTATTGTCCTTATGCAATTGGGATATACTTTTATTCCATTTCTGTTCGATTTTTTTAATGTGGGTATTGCCATTACTACTAAGAAATTTCAGTCTTTTTATACTATGTGGGTACATGCGCTTATTCATGCTTAGGAATCAACCCCTATCGCGCTGCTAATATCAGAGCTGATATTCCTCCCTTCAAACAGCCAGGTCCCACCCTAAGTAGGAGGTTCTCTCAATTTGGGATAGTACAAAAGGCATCACAGACTGGGCTCCACTATCCCCTGACGAAGTGACCACGTGTCACGAAACGCGTAGGGAGGAGGAGCCTAGTCTTTTGAGCCATCCCAGCAACCGTAGCTTTTACAAGGAGAGGTCCCGGCAGCGGTGACGTCACACGCTCAGTCTACCAGCGTGTCTGCATGCAGGGACTCTGTGCATTCTACGGGCAGGATTTGCAAGCTGCGGACGGCAATTTGAGCAATACCAATCGATATTGCACCATGTGAGTGTATTTTACTGTGTTTTTTAATGTTTTAGCCAATTAAAAGTGTTTCAAACTACACCATATTGTGCCCATTCCTTCCCTCTTCAGTGGGGGTCCGCAACGGAGCCACCCCCAACGCCATTGTGGATTGAGGCCACCTCCAGTAAGCTGCCTGCACGTGGGGTCGTGAGAGGAGCTGAAAGAAGGGGAACAAGCACAGATTCTCTCCACTGAATACTTTGGCGTTCATCATGTGAGTAGGAATCTTCACTGTCTTAGATAGGGATCTGATTGCTAGAAAAACGCTACGCAATCAGGTGTGCGTCTCATCTGTATTTCAGACGTGCATCTGTCTATTCCAAGGACACATCCCATCTGGAACATTTTCAACAGAGCCCAGCTATCATCTTTAAGATCAGAGACTATCTGAAGATCACGGTATCTTGGACTTTAGCGCTGGGGACTTTAATATTGTTTGTGCACCTATTGTATCAGGTTTGGAATAACCTGACATTATTGTCACCTAGCTGCTTGCTCTTACAGCAATTGTTAGATTGTTTGTTGTTTTAGCACTTATTATTGTTTAGCACATTATTCATCACACCTTTAATTTAGTGTAGGTAAGCGCTTTTAGAGGGGTTATTTTCTTTGTTTTGTGTCCTACCTGAAATACTTGAGCTAACTCCCCAGTACAATATTAAGCATTCACGACACGAATATTAACTCTTTTTTTTTTCACGGCAATTATGGAAAATAGTTTTTGTCATAAGAGACTATACCTAGCAAACATATTTTGTTGCTCTCTATTAGGGAACTACTGTATTTTGAAAAATAAATGTCTAGCACAAATTCTTATAACCCAGGATTTGATAAATATACTCACAAAACCACACAGTTTCTATTACCTTCCTGGGTTTTTTCTTTTCTACTCCAGAATATGAACCTCATTATATATTTACCAACCAAAAGGGCCATCAACCCTGTATAGTAATTTGTAGTTTAGCTACATTTTCAATACAGAGAACCAATATAACATTGCAATAGATACAAAATGCTTATTCTAGAGGCCTAATATACAGCAGCGGCAGCTTTTATTGCTACCTTTACCCAAACATTTTTTTTTTTTTTTTACTTCCAGTCCATTACATCCTCTGACTTTATTTCAACACCCGCTGCAACCTGCAAATGACTGGACTGTTTCTTTAGCTTCTAACAGAACTCTGGGGCCGGATAGTCTTTGTCTTTATATTGTGGCCCAGAGTGGCGAGATCCAGAAATATTCAAGGCCAGCGTTGACCTTCGTCGCTTTTGCTTTGCAACCTTTGAACCTTTATGGTACTTCTTACTGCCATGTATTTTCTCACAACCATCACTCTCAGAGATTTGGGATTTTCCCTCTGGGGCAATTATATGGTACTTAGAAGATGAAGCACTGATTACCTTGATGGGGCTCTCACTAACTCCGGCTGTACCCTGTGGCATTTTACCTATGCAGCCGGCAGGCATGTAGTCTTCGGCCTCTCTTTCCTGAGGCCTACATTTATTCAGGCGGAAGTACCGCTGGATAACCAGTGACGCATTTCTCAGGGTTTGATAGCGAATCCTGTTCTGTGTCATCCTAGTCAGAGACTGGATTTTTATAGTTGCTCCTTTCATAATGAGGAACCTGTTTTGTACCTTGCGGGCACGGTAGAATGATTGAAGAACCCAGGCTGCTTTATTCCGGCGATTAAACTGACGAATTTTCATCCCTCTGTAGGCAGCCTGTAGGTTGATATTTGCGGCGCGTTTACGCCGATAATTTTCTCTTTCCCTTCTTCCTTGGATAAGAGCTTTGCAGTGCTTCTGAATTATTCGAATGCTTTTCTCCTTTTTCAATACGTTAAGTTCCTCCGCGAGAGAATTCTGTTTTGTGCATACATCTCGCAATTCTGTTCTCAGAGCGTCCATTTCTTCCTGGTGCTGGCTCTGAGTGTGCATCAATGTACTCTGTAGTGCTTCCTGCACTTCTAATTTTTCCTGAGTCAACTGTTTCTTCACTTTTTCTGCTTGGTCAGTCAAATCTGAATTTTTCATTTTCAGACTCTCATTTTCTTGCTTTACAGTCTCTAAATCACACAGGGCAAGCTCATGGGTTTGCTTCAACATTCCCAGCTCTGCGTTCAGACCGTGGCCCTCCAGGCGTGACTTTTGCATCTCTGTGCTGAGCGCATGAACCTCTTGTAGAGCCTTCTCGTATTTCTGTTTTAGGATAGCAATCAATTTGTCAGACTTCATCTGTTTTCCATCCATGGTGGCAATTACGGTGTTGGCCTTTTCCAGCTCACTCCGTAAGAGAAACTCTGTTTTCTTCAAAGCCTCGTGCTCTTGTAAAGCTGGGAGTATACAACTCTGTAACTCGGCGTTCGCTTCTCGATCCTTATTGTTAGCTTCTTGCTCCTTCTTCCAACATTCTCGCTCCTTTATCAATCCCTGCCACCTCTTTATCCTGGATCAAGGATTCAGCTTCCCTTTGCTCCTCCTTTTCCTTTGCCACTGTTCCCGTGACAATTCTGCCGGTCACTCCGGTCTGCAGCACATCTCGGCGCCTTTCTGACGCATGTCCTGACAGCGCAGGTTCCAGTGGCTCGGTCACTTCCCCTGTAACTTGAGGAACAGTTTTCTTATTCTTCTTCTTTCTCTTTGCTTTATTAGCTCCAGAGATATCAGTGGTACTGGGCACACACTCACTGGTAGCTTCCACATTTTGCTTGCACTCACAGGGCGTTGCTTGCTTTTGCAGCTGTTTGTCTTTGAAACTTTTGAGGCACACATCTTCCATGTTACCTACTTCACGACAGGCCCAGCATACTAAATTCATCTCTGGGTACGGCTCTCCTCCAGGGGCCACATACGAGTCATCGTCATCATCATCGTATGGCCTGAAGGGACACTGTTTTTCATGATTACGTGCATTACAAAACAAACATTTCACGTCGGCATTTTAGAAACCCGGCAGGGACAATTTGCTAGCTGCAATTTCACTCACTTCAGCAACTTACATACAGCACTTGCTAGCTGCAAATTCACTCACTTCAGCAAAAGGCATTAGCTTTACAAACAGCACTTGGTAGATGCAAATTTTTTTTTCTTCAGCAAAACATTTTGGTTTTCTGTTTGGGTTCAGGGTGCTATTGCATCCACACTTCGCACATTCTCTGTGTATGCTAGAAGCACAACTGGTATACACAGTGGGACAGACTCCACTCATAGCATCTGTACTTTACTTCAGCTTGGCGGCAATTTTAAACCCCCGCATTTATTTGCAAACCCACAGACTTTTTAGTGTCTACCCGCATTCTCCACCATATGTGACAAACGCCCCTCTTTTGTAGCGCTGACATCTGTCTGGGTTCTTCCCGACACAGTCTTCTAGGGTTATTTATACAACAAACAGGATCATGCAAAGTATTATGCTGCTTAACTCAGGCTTCTGCCTGCTTTATTTTCATCCAAGTAAGGTACTGCAGCTTTAACAAGTGTAGATTAGAGGCACTCAGATACTTTCATTCAGCAGTTCACTCATTTCAGTGTCATAGTATTTCCCACACTGTTATTTCAAGTAAAAAGAAACCAAATTATATAAACAAAAATCCTATCCCTTTCAGAGATCTAACTACACATCAGAATCAACCTCTAACTGCTGCTGGGCCAACTAACCTGGTTCCCCAGTTTAAAACAATGCCCTTTTATTTAGGGTCACCAGATAAAGCATACAGTCTATTAGATATGGCAGTAAACATGTTTTTGTCTTATCTGTTCGTGGTGGGAACTTGGTCCCAAGGGTCCAGGCAAATCCTCTGGTACTGTGATACATGGAGGGGCCGTCCACCCCGAACTGGATTCAGGGGAGCAGTGAATGAAACCCCCAGCCTCCAGGCTCTAATGAGAGGGACTGAAATGCAAACCTCTCTGCTCTAAATACCTGTGCATGTGATTAGAAGAGCAGGTGAGGGAGAACTAGACCCATTGTAATCTGTGGTCTGGATTTTCCATCCAGCAGCCTGAGTTAATGTGAAGCTGTGGAATGGATAATTTGTAACTATTCCTGCACTTTCTGACCTAAAATGGGGTAGAAAGCTGCCTAACATCTTTGGACTATGTCACATTTCCCCCACACCAGCTCACACCTACTGGGGTGAGCGGCCATGGACCTCACTGGGGTGAGCGTCCTACCTGAAATACTTGATCTAACTCCCCAGTACAATATTAAGCATTCACGACACGAATATTAACTCTTTTTTTTTCACGGCAATTATGGAAAATAGTTTTTGTCATAAGAGACTATACCTAGCAAACATATTTTGTTGCTCTCTATTAGGGAACTACTGTATTTTGAAAAATAAATGTCTAGCACAAATTCTTATAACCCAGGATTTGATAAATATACTCACAAAACCAGACAGTTTCTATTACCTTCCTGGGTTTTTTCTTTTCTACTCCAGAATATGAACCTCATTATATATTTACGTCCACCCCGAACTGGATTCAGGGGAGCAGTGAATGAAACCCCCAGCCTCCAGGCTCTAAGGAGAGAGAGATTGAAATGCAAACCTCTCTGCTCTAAATACCTGTGCATGTGATTAGAAGAGCAGGTGAGGGAGAACTAGACCCATTGTAATCTGTGGTCTGGATTTTCCATCCAGCAGCATGAGTTAATGTGAAGCTGTGGAATGGATCATTTTAACTATTCCTGCACTTTCTGACCTAAAATGGGGCAGAAAGCTGACTAACATCTTTGGACTATGTCACAATATATACACACATACACACGCACACACATACACACACACACACACACACACACACACACACACACACACACACACACCAACACACACACACACATGTCCCTTGATGTCATGTTGCAACCGGTATCGTATGGTATATATACATTTTTAGTGAGGGAAAAACAAGGCGTACAACATACAGCTTGTATTTTAACCTTGGAATAAACCATGAAGATAACATGTAACTATTTTCACATTCAGCAGACAAACGTATGCGCTCAACTTAGACACTTATCACTTCAACACAGCAGAAATGGCAGAAGCTTCCACATTGCACACAAAAAAACAAAACTGTGCGCTACTACCTAACTACCTATAAAGTTTAAATGTATAAATATATACAGTGCAGTGACTATACCATCAATTTAGTGATAAAAAATTAATAAAAAATTAAACCACAACTCCCACAGTGAGATAATTATACATTAAATAATAAGTGCCACATAACCGTGTTGGGGATAATGGCGTCTGCAGCTGTAAACGCAGGGGTGGCTCAGCACCCCGCACACACTAAGAGAATGGAAACAAAAGAAAACAGCGCACAACGCCAAATAGTGAAGCAAATTCAACAATATATTATAGAATTAAAAAGGGGGTAATATATCTGCGTACATGAAAAAAGTTGCTAAAAGGCATGTAGTGTGTATCACACTGTTTACCACTCGGCAGCTGTTAGCTGTAGATTCAGGTGCTTGCTTCCCTCTGCTGCTGCAGCTCAGTTGATTCTGGGGCAGGACGTCAGTCTTTTCACTCCCAAGGGTATTTCCCTTCATGCAGCCAGGTTCAGCAGCTGGTACTGGGGCTCGGTGAAATCGCTCCTGCTTCCTGGCCGATATGAAGCTGCTCCTGTACCTCGGCAGGTGTATCCTCTGCACAGAGGTTAAAACGCAGCTTGCTGGGGTGCCCTCAGCGTGCCACGATGCCGCTCCGTCGCGGGACGCTGTGTAATGACGTCACTGTCTACACAGCAGTGGTGGATTCAATAGGGAAGTTTGAACAGTCTTACAAAGTCTCTCACAAGTGTCCAAAACAGCACACAGGATGAAATAAAAACAGGACAGGCCAATACATAGACAAAGGCCAATGTAAGCAGATATAAGGCAATAGAATGTTACATCCAACTAGTTTCGTAGAATTAACTACTTCTTCAGGGAATAATTAGGCCATTACCCAGAGGTCTTAAATACCTCACATAGATACCTTATTGGTCAACCAATTAGGGATAGACCAATCATCTATAATAGGTAATGGTCTGCGTGATAGGGAAGATGTGTAGTTTACTTTTAAAACAACAACTTTATTAACAAAAAAAACAAAACAACAAAAAAAAAACAATACCTATTTAATATAAACTTACATATAGACAAAACCTAGCATAAATAATTAAAAACATGCTGGAATAAAAGAAACACAATATTAGTCGACTTAAAATAGACACCATCATTACTTGCATAAAAAGATGTAACTAGAAAAAAGCGTAGGATAAAGAAAGGAAAACAGAGATACAGAGATAAATGATATTAAACACAACCTCAGTGCAAGTGAGTCCTTAGCCCTTAAAACTTTGCGTGATGACGAAAGCCTCATTATAAGACAGGCAGATAAAGGTGGGGGCGTAGTAGTCCAAAATAGGTGTGACTTCGAAAAAGAAGCTCTAAGGCTTCTCAACGATACATCGTCCTATGTAAAATTACCTAAGGACCCTACAGCTGAATATCTAAGGGTGCTTAAAGCACTATTAGACAACGCAGTAGCCCTGTCCGTCATCAACACAACAGAGTTTGCTTTTCTATTTTCTGAATTTCCTAGGATACCCATATTCTACCACCTGCCGAAAATTCATAAGGCTCTGGTTGACCCACCTGGACGCCCAATTGTGTCAGGTATACAATCTATGTCAGCCAACCTTAGTCAATATGTGGATTTTTTTCTCCAACCGTATGTTGGAAAATGAACCTCTTATCTGAAGGGCTCTACAGCAGTTCTAAACTTATTTAAAGATTTTGAATGGAAAAGTTCATATGTATGGATTACATGTGACATAAAATCCCTGTATACTAATATACCTCACCAGAAAGGGTTGGATGCTGTTAATTCCTTTCTGGAATCAGACTCTGATCTGCAGCCATTAAATAGGGAATTTATTCTAGAGTCTATCAGTTTCATATTGAAACATAATTATTTTCTGTTTCTCTCCACTTTCTACCTACAGGTTTGCGGAACTGCAATGGGTACTAGGTTTGCCCCCAGCTTCGCAAACCTGTACGTGGGAAGGTGGGAGTCTCAGTTTATCATGCCCGACCAACCATACCACAGGAATGTCGTTGTGTGGAGACACTACATAGACGACATCCTGTGTGTGTGGGATGGTGATTACGATTCAGCCAGTGCATTTGTAGCCAACCTTAATAGGAATGACTACAACCTTGAGTTCACACACAAGGTGGATGCCACCCAGATAGATTTTTTGGACTTAAGATTAACTTCCAAAATGGATGGCACCGTGGAGACTGAGACCTTCTTTAAGGAGGTGGATACCAGCAATGTGCTGATGGCGAAAAGTAATCACAAAAAGACATGGATAAACAAAATACCAGGGGGGCAATTTGTGAGACTCAGACGTAACTGTAGTAGTTTAGAGGTTTTCAACCAACAGGCTAACAAATTATTTTGGAGATTTAGAGAGAGGGGATATCCTAAGGAACTTCTAGAAAGAGAGATCATAAGGGTACGTAATATGGATCGTAAGGATATGTTAGTTCAAAATAGATCCACGATTAAAAATAAAGAAGGTCAAAACACAAAAAAGGACACTCTTAATGTGGCTTTCATTACAGACTTTAATTCGGTTCATAGAGACATTGAAAAGGTTTTTAACAAACACTGGGGTATATTGTGCAATGATCCCATTTTGGGATCACATCTTGACGTTAAACCACGGTTTATTTACAGGAGAGCAAAAAATATCAAAAACTTGTTAGCTCCTAGTGATGTTTTTATAAGTAAGAGCAATACTACATCGAAAAAGAACTGGCTAGGGCCTAAACCAAAAGGCAACTATATCTGTGGTAATTGCACGATTTGTAAATACCAACATCCTGACAAACACACTTTTTATTCACAAGTAACGAAGGAAGTTTTTAATATTGATGACTTTATTCTATGTACCTCTACACATATTGTATACCTATTGGAATGAGCGTGTGTGTATCAATATGTAGGCAGAACCAAACGCAGCCTTAAAGTTCGGATTCAGGAACATGTCAGAAATATTAAAAATGGTTTTGAAAAACATAGTGTATCTAGACACTTCCTGATACACCATAATAAAGATCCCTCAAGTCTCACTTTTAAGGGGATTCAGTTGATTCCTATAAATAGAAGAGGAGGGGACAGAGTTAAAACATTGTCTTCTAAAGAGACATATTGGATACATAAGTTAGATACTATGTCCCCTAAGGGGTTAAATGAGGATGTGGATATTTGGGCACTTTATTGAATCTTTAGCTCACCACCCCTCTGTACCTAGGGGATGTATCATTTATCTCTGTATCTCTGTTTTCCTTTCTTTATCCTACGCTTTTTTCTAGTTACATCTTTTTATGCAAGTAATGATGGTGTCTATTTTAAGTCGACTAATATTGTGTTTATTTTATTCCAGCATGTTTTTAATTATTTATGCTAGGTTTTGTCTATATGTAAGTTTATATTAAATAGGTATTGGTTTTTTTTTGTTGTTTTGTTTTTTTGTTAATAAAGTTGTTGTTTTAAAAGTAAACTACACATCTTCCCTATCACGCAGACCATTACCTATTATAGATGATTGGTCTATCCCTAATTGGTTGACCAATAAGGTATCTATGTGAGGTATTTAAGACCTCTGGGTAATGGCCTAATTATTCCCTGAAGAAGTAGTTAATTCTACGAAACTAGTTGGATGTAACATTCTATTGCCTTATATCTGCTTACATTGGCCTTTGTCTATGTATTGGCCTGTCCTGTTTTTATTTCATCCTGTGTGCTGTTTTGGACACTTGTGAGAGACTTTGTAAGACTGTTCAAACTTCCCTATTGAATCCACCACTGCTGTGTAGACAGTGACGTCATTACACAGCGTCCCGCGACGGAGCGGCATCGTGGCACGCTGAGGGCACCCCAGCAAGCTGCGTTTTAACCTCTGTGCAGAGGATACACCTGCCGAGGTACAGGAGCAGCTTCATATCGGCCAGGAAGCAGGAGCGATTTCACCGAGCCCCAGTACCAGCTGCTGAACCTGGCTGCATGAAGGGAAATACCCTTGGGAGTGAAAAGACTGACGTCCTGCCCCAGAATCAACTGAGCTGCAGCAGCAGAGGGAAGCAAGCACCTGAATCTACAGCTAACAGCTGCCGAGTGGTAAACAGTGTGATACACACTACATGCCTTTTAGCAACTTTTTTCATGTACGCAGATATATTACCCCCTTTTTAATTCTATAATATATTGTTGAATTTGCTTCACTATTTGGCGTTGTGCGCTATTTTCTTTTGTTTCCACATTGCACAGCCATCCACGTAAATCATATAAATTTATGATTTCAGAAGCAATCGAAAAAACTGATGACAAGAAAGCTAGCGTGGGCCAAATCTATAACTTGATCCACAACAAATATCCATACTACAAAGAAGCATGCCGAGAATCAAATTTTAAATCTTCTGTACGATTCACTTTATCAGAAAATTAATGTTTTGAGCGTGTCCATGATCGCCTAGATCAACGATATGGATGTTCGCAGATTGCCCCATCATTTAAAATTACCATGGAACATGGAACATATCTTCTGTTAAATAGCATATTTTTGCCTAATAACAGTTACAATGGAGCCGCAACGACTGGCGCATCTGCTGCTATACCTGCTGCAATACCTGCACCCTCCATTCATCAAGACCAAATGCAACATGGACATACAGCACCGGCAGCTTTTATTCTAACACTTCCCGCACGGCAGGATGCATGAGGGAAGCGTGGTGACGCGGCTTGTTGTGGCGTCACTGTGACGTCACAGTCACGTGCGCGCCCGGCTTCCCCGGCTTCCCCGACACCGTTGGAGTTTAAAGTGAGGTAAGCGGGGTGCGGGGAAGCAGCGGGGCAGAGCAGGAGCCGGGTTCGGGGTAGGGAACGGGGGATAAAATCCGCGCAAAGTGGAGGGGGGTATGCGGAGGAACACGTGGCGGCACGTGGTCTAGACCGCGCGCCAGCTGGAGTAGATCCCGGAGTGCCGCTGGTAAAAGTAGCAATGAAAGCTGCCGCTGCTGTTACAACAATGATATGTATCCAAACTTATATGCCAATACATATGTGGATGGGAAAACAACCAAGAACTGTACATACCTCCGGATGTCTTGTTTGAAGAAGACAGTGCAGATCCATATGAGCGCCTCATGGAGATGTGTGTGATTCAGGATTCAAAGGTTGCCTCAAGCATGGATGAGACTGTTGTGCCTTTCTGGAGCGAGCAGTTGCAGCCAAACCAGTTTTGACTTCTAAAAGAATGGTAAATACAATAATCGTTATGCGTTTATTCACATTCTAAATGTCTACATTTTTAATATCCACCATTTCATAGCCAAATGCGTGGATACAGCGTAACATTGCAGACAGCCTTACATGTAGCTTGCACAAAGACATTATTTCCTATAACAAATATACTACATGACGAAGCATTACTACAGTGGCGACCAACTTTATTCTAACTCGGCTAGCTCTGCGAATTTCAGAATATCCCGGTGATGTGCGGTTTTGTGTCATTTTCGCCCGGAGTGTATTGCGTTATTTTGCGTCCGTGATTTAAGCATTTTATTCCCGCTGTCTGCAATACAGCAATGCCGTGTAAAAACGCATGGGGGCGTTTGAGAGCTGTTGTCTTTGAAGTCTAATACCTTCGCGGTTCAACACAGTCTGTGCGTGCGCGCGCAGTAATAGTAAAATTGCATATTTAATTTATTTTAAAGTACAGAACTGTACATGCTCAGACCCTGTTGGGGTGAAGTGAGGGGGTTCCTAACATCTGGGGGCACAATAAATTTTATTTCTAGGTGCCCTAGAACAGAAGTTCCCACGCCAATTGGCCGTGAACTTGATCGAGTCCCTAAGTAGTTCCCACGCCAATTGCCCGAATATAGTTTAAAACAATCCGTTCTGTGGGTCTGAGCGGGTTGAAATTCACCTGGCCCTCATGCGGAAGGACCCTTGCCATAGTGGCAAAATATCAGCCTTGCACGACACCCGGAACCGGAGTTACCAAAAGACAGTTTAAAAGCACATTACCAAAGTGGCTTTTTTTTCTGCCATGCAAGTCAATGTCAGAAACCTGAATTTTAACATTACCCTGACTCCGTTCTGTTGCCACGAGAGGGTCGCAATTTGCCATGCAATCTTGCCGCAACTAGGACTACATGGTGACCGTATCTGAGCCCTCTAGGTTGAACAGAACCGGAGATATGGGTTCCAGGTTTCTGCTCATTCTGACTTAGCCGTTTCAAAGCAGCGCGGATTTCTCCATATTGCGCTCAATGGTAGGACCCTCCTCGCCGGCGTGACCCTTTCTCATCGCCATTACTGCTCGGACCCTGTTGGAGTAAAGTGAGAGGGTTCCTAACATCTAGGGGCGAAATGAATTTTATCTCTAGGTGCCCTAGAACAGAAGTTCCCACGCCAATTGACCTAGTTCCCACGCCAATTGCGCGCTCGTTGCTCTTTTTTTACAATGTTGCCGAGCTTGCGGCTTTGCGGTCAGGCAGTAAAAAAAATAGTGCAGCAATTCAACATGTTCTTTTATTGGTGGAGTCAGTACAAAAACATTTATTTGCAAATACTGTACAATGTTGAAACATGTAAAGTGCACTGTAAGAATATTAATTTGTCTATAGAAAATCTACTGTTTGTTTTTGATACATGGGGCACAGGGAGTTAAAGTGACTTGCTTTTTATGTACTGTATTTGGGGGTTGGATTTGGGGGTTTATTCATCAAATTATTATGATGAACTGCAATTTGAAATTGCAGTGCTGTTAACTATTTCAGCCACACACCTCCAGAGTTTTTAATCCCTCCCTAGTCAAGCGTCAATCGGCTGAGTCACCCTAGCCTACCATCCCCCTCTCTCCACTGGGTCGTTAATCTTCTGCGTATTGCCATTGTCTTCTTAATCCGCCCATAGCCGAGCTACTAAGGCTCAGTACGCCTGCGTCTAATCACACCATCCCCCTCCCCCAACCCTTAGAGGCCTGTTTTGTTAACGGTAACGCTTTGGAAAATCCCCTCTCGAATTGGAAATGTAAATCTGATGTTGTGCACAGCACAGTGAGAATTGAAAGTACACTGATATTGCATCAGGGTGTGAAAACATTTGTCACTCAGTATGGTTTAGAGTCACATGTTTTAAATACAATACAGTACATTCTTTAATATCTTTAAAATAAACATATATAAATATACTGTATAAATATAATTTAAAACAATCCGTTCTGTGGGTCTGAGCAGGTTGAAATTCGCCTGGCCCTCATGCGGAAGGACCCTTGCCATAGTGGCAAAATATCAGCATTGCACGACCCCCGGAACCGGAGTTACCAAAAGACAGTTTAAAAGCACATTACCAAAGTGGCTTTTTTTTCTGCCATGCAAGTCAATGGCAGAAACCTGAACTTTAACATTACCCTGACTCCGTTCTGTTGCCACGAGAGGGTCGCAATTTGCCATGCAATCCTGCCGCAACTAGACTACATGGTGACTGAATCTGAGCCCTCTAGGTTGAACAGAACCGGAGATATGGGTTCCAGGTTTCTGCTCATTCTGACTTAGCCGTTTCAAAGCAGCGCGGGTTTCTCCGCCATTGCGCTCAATGGTAGAACCCTCCTCATCGCCATTACTGCTCGGACCCTGTTGGGGTAAAGTGAGGGGGTTCCTAACATCTAGGGGTGAAATGAATTTTATCTCTAGGTGACCTAGAACAGAAGTTCCCACGCCAATTGACCTAGTTCCCATGCCAATTGCACGCTCATTGCTCTTTTTTTACAATGTTGCCGAGCTTGCGGCTTTGCGGTCAGGCAGTAAATAAACAGTGCAACAAGCCTCTACATTCTAGAAACGCTGTATTTTGTTATACAGTACTATCAAAGGAGCAAATGGAAACAATGTACAGTACAGTAAGACAAATCAACATGTTCTTTTATTGTTGCAGTAAGTTCAAAAACATTTATTTACAAATACAATGTTGAAGCATTTTAAATAACAGTAGGGCAAAACATGTACAGTACAATGCAGTTCAGCACAACAGTATGGTCTCACTAAAAGTCCTCCACATTGTCCGTCCATGGCCGATTCCTTGCATGGCGCAAAACGCCATTAATGCAGTTTCTAACGCCTTTCATTACAGGATCTGTAACTGCATAAAAGCGCCGCATTTCATCCACAATGTTTTTCCTTAAATTGATGGAAGGGCCTTTTTTGCGCGATTCCCATCGTAGTTCAATTTGAACACCCACTCGCAGTACAACGAGTAGGGAACATGGTGCTTAATAATGATCAAGGCATACTTGTGGGGTACACCAGCACTCTTCACCCTATAATTCTCCCTCAGCGCCAGTGGCAGATCGCACAGGGTGATGTCGTGCACCGTTTCGATGCGAGCGGGTCTAGGTCTTTTGGGAGCGGGTGTGCTTGAGGCGACAGGCGATGGTAGGTTGTCTCCTGGCGTGGTATTGACGGGGTTGTCATGTCCTCCTCAATGGCATACATGTTAACTACATCTTCTGGTGGAGGGGGTGCGCTTGCTGATGGAAGGGGGTCGAAGGTCCCATTCATCACATCCATGTCAACCCCCTGCTCCGGGGGCGGGGAAACAGGGGCATTAGCACCGAGCAAATAATGTATGACCGCTATGTCAGCCTCTATCTTCTCCAGCACAATAGAATTCCCGGGGAGAACCACACATATCCCATTCAGCATCCGGTCTAACGAGCTGCTTCTTGTGCATGGCGTCTGGACATCTGGGGGGATGGGTGCAACAGAGGATGAGATGGGGGTTCCATGGACAGAAGCGGCATCGATGGAGAGTGGAGGAGGTGACCTGTGGATACCCGGTAGAGGAGAAGCGGCAGCGTCGTCAAAGAGGGATGGAGAAAGTGACCTTTGGATTTCCGAGCGAGAAGAAGAGTCGTCCAACAGCAGAGGAGACAGTGACCCGTGGATTTCAGAGGCGGCAGCGTCGTCAGATGGAACCGGAGAAGATGGGGATGGAGAAGACGGGCTGAAGTTTTCCGGGACAGCTACAGCAGAGTCGTCGAAGCATATGGGAGGAAGTGGTCTGCGGATTCGATGGGTTGGCTTCCATTCGTTCTGCGTCAAGAGTACATCGCCGTATATCTTCTTCACATAATGAGGCTGACGTCTAAGAAAACCCTTAACCTTTGGGGTCAGCAGAAGGTTTTCTTTATTGGCCTTAGCCTGTCGCATTTGCCTTGGCGTGGAAACGGCAACCGCCTTTCTCTTTTTCAGCATGACAGGCACGGCAGAGGTGAGTGGGTTCTTGCGTCCATAGAACCGGGGATGCTCCATGGAAGCAGGTGGCACAAAGCAGTATCTGGACAAGGGCAAGTTCAGATAAAGATCATGGAGTGGTGGCCTATGCAAAGTGTGTGACATTTTATGCATGGTGACCAGGTACAGGTGTTGAAAGTGGGCGTACTCTAATGTGAGTCATTACCGTATAAATACACCATCCATTTTGTGTATTGACTGCACATAGAATACACATCGACTAAACATCGAATACACATTCTTGTGTTTGTATTTCTTTCTACTCGCAGCAATGCCTGTTAAGAAGATTTCAAAGGATCTCAGCATGCGAATTAAGGAGATGTACACGAGGGGACACCGAATTGCTGCTATCCAATGCTGGTTAGCTACTTCTGGCCTCGTTGTGCCAATAAGCACCGTGAGCTATCATGCATACGGAAAAAACAGAGACCGGAAAAAGGCACCAAGGGTAACTAACGCGTAAGTATATTTATAAAACTTAACAAAAAAAAAATATAGTAAACTGTACTGTACGTACTGTACTGTTCATACAGTATATTTATTGTGTATATTTATATTTGTAGTACTGTACAACAGAATATATATTGTATCTATTTATATTTATAGTACAGCAGAATACATGTTTAGTATATTTCAATTTATCTTACAACAGTATATATAGGATGTATATTTATATTTATATCACAACAGTATATTTATTGTGTATATTTATATTTGTAGTACAACAGAATATATATTTTGTCTATTTATATTTATAGTACAGCAGTATACATGTTTTGTATATTTCAATTTACCTTACAACGGTATATATAGGATGTATATTTATATTTATATCACAACAGTATATTTATTGTGTATATTTATATTTGTAGTACAACAGTATATATATTTTGTCTATTTATATTTATAGTACAGCAGTATACATTTTTTGTATATTTCAATTTATCTTACAACGGTATGTATAGAATGTATATTTATATTTATATTACAACAGTATATTTATTTTGTATATTTATATTTATAGTACAGCAGTCTATATTTTTGTATATTTCAATTTATTTAATATTACAACATTATATTTATATACATTTTATATTGCTGCATATTAATAAAACAATATATTTTCTTTACATTGTAGGGAGACAACTCTTCTGGTGGACAAAATAAGTGAGGAGAATGATGAGCGGAGTGCATTAAGGGGTTAAAAACACTCTGCAGGAAAAGCACAATCTGACTTTATCCGAGAGCAGCATAAAGAAGATGAGACGCAGCATTGGATGGAAATATGGACGTGTGAGGTTAGTACTGGACAGTACAGGAGGTAAAAGTGTTATTTAGCAAACTGTACTGCACTGTGCCGCTAAAATTTTTTATTCCTTGTCATTACAGAGCGTACCCCATGATACGGGACGCAAACAAAATCAAAAGAGTGGTCCAGGCCCAGGCATGGATCGACAGTGGGGAGACTTTCCAGGATTGCATCTTCACTGATGAGTCTACTGTGTCGTTTGAGAGATTTGCAAGATTTGCGTTCCACAAAAAAGGCCGCATATCTTTGAAGCCGCGGCCAAAACACCCTGTGAAGCTGCATGTGTAGGGTGCCATCTCTAGGCGTGGACTGGGATGCATTGTCATCTTTGAAGGTAAAATGTATCAAATATAATGTCGCCTAATGCACTGTACTTGACTAGTGTTGCCTTACCGTATGCACTGTACTGTACTATTGTGCAGTTTTTTGAGCACTTTTCTTTTTTTGCTATAGGAATCATGAATAAAGCTTTCTTCCAAGACAACATTGTGCCCGAGATAGTGCAATACATCAGACGCGAGTTCCCCAATGGTCACCGCTTCTACCAGGACAATGATCCCAAGCACACCGCGTCAACGGCGCATATCCTTGAGCACGGCATCAACTGGGTGAAGACGCCAGCGGAGTAAGTGCAGTAGACCGTGTCCAATTTTTGTTCCCCACTGTTTTTAGCTCTTAAACCAATTGTCCTTTCTTTCCAATGACAGATCGCCAGACTTCAATCCGATCGAAATGGTCTGGCATCAGCTGAAGGACCATATCCGGAAAGTGGCGAAACCCTCCAAAAAGGACGAGTTATTGAAAGGCATAATGAGTTTTTGGAACGATGTACTCACCGTTGAACGCTGCAATAAATATGTAGACCATATTGCCACTGTGTTGCCCATTGTCATCGCGCGTAATGGGCAAGCATCAGGAAAGTAGTACTGTGCTGTAGTATTGTAAGTACAGTATGATACAGGTAAGTATGGCACATAATTTTTCTTTACAGATAGTAAGATTATACACTACAGTAGTTAGTTTATTCTTTACAGAGTGAGCAGCACCAGCCATCAGGTTACAGTACAGTACATAGAATTTAACAGTTGTCAGAGTATACAGTAGTTACAGTATACAGTAGACTAGTTTGACAGTACTACAGTAACTGCCTAGTAACTGCTCAATTTTTTTCTTTCCAGAGAAAGCAGCACCAGCCATCTACAGTAGTACTACACATCACACAATGCCATAATACAGTACGCACATACAGTAACTGCACTAATTTTTTGTTTTCTTGTCGTTTCAGGAAAAAGGGTGGCCTAGGGGGGGATGGGGTGTTGCGTCCAGTCTAATCTGCTTGTACTGTACAGTCAAATGTACAGTATATAAACAGCAGTAATGATGTACTCAAAAACCTCTCCTCTCTCAATGAACTACTGTACAGCAGACTGAATGAGGAAAAGATAAAGACGGAAAAAATAATATTACTATACACTATACAGTATATATATTATACAGTACATTACAATACTGTATATAGTATTAAATAATATTCTTATAAATGTGCATTACTCATGTTTCCCCATGTTTTACAAATGTTTTACAAATGGTTATCCAATTTCAAGCTGCCAAAAGAACTTAATAAAGACTGCATTATGTATTATTCCTGATTATTTTTATATTTGTATTTTTTGGTTCCTGATAAAATAAAATAAATATTTATTCACTTTTCTGTGAATCATAATCATTGACAACCTGCACCAATGAATAAGAATGCTTTGTAAATGTTTCTCCGATTTCAATCTGCCAGAAGAATTTAATAAAGGCTGCAGTACAGTACAGTATGTATTATTCATGATTATTTTTATCTTTGCATTTTTTTTCCCGTGATACAATATCAGTGTACTCTCAATTCTCACTGTGCTGTGCACATCAGATTTAAATTTCCAATTCGAGAGGGGATTTTCCAAAGCGTTACCGTTAACAAAACAGGCCTCTAAGGGTTGGGGGAGGGGGATGGTGTGATTAGACGCAGGCGTACTGAGTCTTAGTAGCTCGGCTATGGGCGGATTAAGAACACAATGGCAATATGCAGAAGATTAACGACCCAGTGGAGAGAGGGGGATGGTAGGCTAGGGTGACTCAGCCGATTGACGCTTGACTAGGGAGGGATTAAAAACTCTGGAGGTGTGTGGCTGAAATAGTTAACAGCACTGCAATTTCAAATTGCAGTTCATCATAATAATTTGATGAATAAACCCCCAAATCCAACCCCCAAATACAGTACATAAAAAGCAAGTCACTTTAACTCCCTGTGCCCCATGCACCAAAAACAAACAGTAGATTTTCTATAGACAAATTAATATTCATACAGTGCACTTTACATGTTTCAACATTGTACAGTATTTGCAAATAAATGTTTTTGTACTGACTCCACCAATAAAAGAACATGTTGAATTGCTGCACTGTTTTTTTTACTGCCTGACCGCAAAGCCGCAAGCTCGGCAACATTGTAAAAAAAGAGCAATGAGCGCGCAATTGGCGTGGGAACTAGGTCAATTGTCGTGGGAACTTCTGTTCTAGGGCACCTAGAGATAAAATTCATTTCGCCCCTAGATGTTAGGAACCCCCTCACTCTACCCCAACAGGGTCCGAGCAGTAATGGCGACGAGAAAGGGTCACGCCGGCGAGGAGGGTCCTACCATTGAGCGCAATGGCGGAGAAACCCGCGCTGCTTTGAAACGGCTAAGTCAGAATGAACAGAAACCTGGAACCCATATCTCCGGTTCTGTTCAACCTAGAGGGCTCAGATTCGGTCACCATGTAGTCCTAGTTGCGGCAGGTTGCATGGCAAATTGCGACCCTCTCGTGGCAACAGAACGGAGTCAGGGTAATATTAAAGTTCAGGTTTCTGCCATTGACTTGCATGGCAGAAAAAAAAGCCACTTTGGTAAAGTGCTTTTAAACTGTCTTTTGGTAACTCCGGTTCCGGGTGTCGTGCAAGGCTGATATTTTGCCACTATGGCAAGGGTCCTTCCGCATGAGGGCCAGGCGAATTTCAACCCGCTCAGACCCACAGAACGGATTGTTTTAAATTATATTCGCGCAATTGGCGTGGGAACTACTTAGGGCCTCGGTCTAGTTCACGGCCAATTGGCGTGGGAACTTCTGTTCTAGGGCACCTAGAGATAAAATTATTTTTGCCCATTGATGTTAGGCACTGTATACCACTGTACAGTAAACTGTAGAAGACACATAATGAAACGATACTGAAGATGTAGAATAAATGCATAGATTTATTTATTCGGGTTTATTACACAGTATACTGTACTGCCAGAAAACATCAGCATACAGTACAATATTATCCATCGAAATCCCCCCATTAGCCGTTTTCTTTTCTGAGGAAAAACAAAAAGAAAAGTTTTAATGTACAGTTATGGTCAGCCCCCTAAAGAAGTACCCAGCCAGTCCCACCAAAATAATACGGCAACTCACCATAGAATTTCCCATTCAGCTGGTGCCGGCGCCGGTCCACTGCCAGTCCAGCTTTCTTGATCATCCACGTCGATAGTTTGCAGTGGGACTAGTCCACTTGTAGTCAGCAGGTGAGGCTGGAAATCGCTTAGGTACATGCAAGCTTCATCAAAACTGCACGCGAAATCCGGCTCAGCCTCAGGCTCAGGCTCAGGTTCAGGCTCAGGGTTGTCACTGATAGTGGGACCGTCATTGGAAGCCGGTGCTGGTGCTGGTGCTGGTGCATTGCTTGGCAGTGACTGTCGCTTCTTAGTTGGTTTTAACATGACCCTTCGCCTTTTGCCGCCTCCATGATCATAGATAAAGGAAAAATCCGTTGATACACACCAATACCCTCCAACAAATTGGGGCTCAATATGGTGAAAACAGGGATCACTACATAACTTTTTCCTTACTGCACGCTTCCACGTATGAGGAGTTGGCGAAAATTTGTAAAAGTCATAGTTTTCGATAAAATACTGATAAATTTGAGCAACTGTTGCCATCTTATCATCTGTTGCATTAATCACGGCACATATCAAATACGCGTATCTTCTGTCGGGTTTTTAGAAAGCGGGCTGCACTTGAACACTCATGGCGGGCGGGTCTCTGGAGAATACTGTAACTGAAACTGGTCTTTGTCTTTCTTTAATATGTATGAAAACCCTAAATTGATACATTTTTGCAACCTCTTCCTTCAGTCTCAAGGCCAAGGCCAAATTACAATAGCACACTGTGGTACAGTATGTTTTTTAAACGAAACACCTGCAAGCCGACACATTACTGATTCGGCGCATTACAATTCATGAATATCTGCCATCTGGCGGACACGTGAAGCATTGCAGCCTATTAAAATCCGAACCATTATCAATAAACGCATCAGCCGGGCATGACCCGTGGCTGGGAACGCAAAATGAACGCGGCATGCTCCAGGTGAACAGCGTGGCATTCCAGGAACAAGCCAGGTAAAAGCCGGTGATTTGTTCGAATAAAAGCTGCCGCAGCAGTACACAATGTTGACGGACTCACAAAACCTACAGTAATATCTCTTTTAAAGTATCAGTTCAACATGTTACACTAACTGTAACACACACACCTCATTGTTTAGCATGCAACATAGAAAAAACAAAAGGGTCGGCCACATATGACGTGGGACCCTTGTCATGACCCAAGGCGTCCTTAAAAAGGTTTACGGATGCAAGCCCCACCCCCAACCGACGTGCGCGTGTGAAAGCGTATTGGCTGTGGCCGTTGCTTATTGTTATGGTCAGTGCACTGTGTCATGCGCGCGCGTCGGTGTTTCGGTGCGTGCACAGCGCTGGCGGCCAATGTTAATTCAGTGGAAGGAGTGTTTGCGTGCATTTCACGGTGCCTTCACATGACGTCACATGTATTTTGTTCACTCATTGGCTGATCGGCCGTTGTTTCCGTGCTCACACGTCCGTTTAAAAAGTTTATATAAGTACGTGTGTAGAAGTGAATTAGTTTCGCTTCCATAGCATAACTTACAACCATGATATGCTTACTGCTAGCAGCACCATGGAGGGACATGTATTCAACGCACAGCATACACATTGTTTAGCGCATGCACTAAGACTTAGTCCACACAATCGTTAAGTGCGCGCGCAACTGAAGTTGTGCGCGCACATTATTATGTATACAGGCACCGGAAATATCATATCCGTAGTAATGCCAGCAAAGCCATTATAAAAATGACAGTTCAGGAAGGTGATGAATACTAATTGCAAATTAATTGCAAATTAATTGATTAAAAGCGAATAAACTGATTAAAATTGCACACATCTACTTACATGATAAAAGCCACTAGGGAATCATCCCTGGGATTAAGTGGCAATGCAGCAAGCTCATAGACATAACATAATATAGACTTCGATCTGGCCTCCTTTTTGATAGATTGAAGTGACCCCCCACTGCCGTATGTAATGATCAATCATGTAATAATTGTTTTCATTATTATTATTTTTATGTGGAATGGTAAGAAATGTTATGTCTATGAGCTTGGTGCATTGCCACTTAATCCCAGGGATGATTCCCTAGTGGCTTTTATCATGTAAGTAGATGTGTGCAATTTTAATCAGTTTATTCGCTTTTAATCAATTAATTTGCAATTAATTTGCAATTAGTATTCATCACCTTCCAGGGTATATATATCAGTAGGTAGCAACTCCCCCCTCATCCACTGATGAAGTGACCACATTGCGTCACGAAATGCGTATGGAGAGGGAGGAGCTAGAACTGACACGGTCTTCAGAAGCAGGAGCATAGAGATCAGGAGAGACGCCAGAGTGTGACATCACGAGGCTTAGCGCGGGCTGACGGCAGTTACCCAGAGAGGTGAGCAGAGCACATTCTGCAGTGCTGGCCACCTCAAGCTGAGATAGAGGAAGCTATAGCAAATAGAGGGGGCGAACAGGGGTTTGCAAACAACAATAGCACTATCCTCCCAGAAGCCTGCCTACCTGATTGTATCAAGCTGCGGACGGCACGTTGTCAGCTGTTTTTACACAGCCTGGTTTATGTGAGTAAGCCCTTGGCTGTTTTTTATTTTTATTGTAATAAATTTTTATCAATCTGCACCATCATCTTTCATGTTATTTCCTTTCTGGGAACACATGGGAACTATGACCAAGTGGTAATGCTGTGAACAGACAGAAAACCTGGAGGATAGACATACAACACGTGGGATTCGTGATATCTGTAAGAGAAGAGGTTAAAAGCACAGATTGTCTCAAAGGAACAATAACACAGCAAGTCTGTAAGTTCATTACTTTAATCTGTTGTGGAGTTATTTATGGATTCTTGTGGCTGCGCAATGGTCTTTTCCTTTTTGTCCATTACATACTAGGAGGAGTTCGGAACCAGCAGCCAGCAATTGGATCACCATCGCTCCATCAGCTGGAATATTGAAAATAACTTTCCATATCTATATGGACTAATCATTGGACTGGGGTATTGTTGTAGCCTGAAGCGCCGGGTCATTGCATTTTTTGTATATATACATTACTTATGCGTGAATATCCACAATCATATAGAGATGTGTTACGCGTTGTCATGCACAGACATATATAAATGTGCCATCTTTGACCATCATGTGTTTGCTCTATTTCACAGATGTCACGGATGAACACATGGGATCAATGTATGCTTTCAGATTATCTACTCGTTATATTAGATGATATTGACGACGAGCAAACAACTACAGTATTATAATACATATGTAACAATGCTTTCAATGCTTGTTGCACAGATTAACAATGAATACATAATGTTATACGGTTAGGCCTATATTTAGTATGCACTAAATTAACATTATGATGTTGCTAAGCACTGAAGTTAGAACTTTAATTTTTTTGTGTTGATTTTCTACTAACATGATATGTGTTGCTCTGTTAAATATGCAACCAACATTCTCACTCCGCAAACACATTTGTGTACTATATTGTATAATGTCACGTGTGACTTGTGACAGAATGTAAATGGTACATAACAACTCGTATACATTGTATCTGAAACTACACAATAACAATAGGGAGGTCATATAAACAGTTTTTTCGTGTGAAAATTTATTTTTCACCTAAGTTGTAGTGCTAACTTAACATGCATGAGCTATTGAATATTAGTTAAACATCATGAAAAAATGAACATTTGTGTGTATATTTTTTTTTCATGACTAACAATAGTTTAGTGTTTATAGTAAACGTTGAACACAGACAGAGCGAAGTGAGTCTGATGACCGGATCGCGGTGAATGGCGTGTGACGTCACTTCCGACGCAAGGATGACGTCTTCCGCGAAATAATACTTTCTGTGTTTAAAAGCAAAAAAACGCCAAACTCTTGTATTCAAGAGTTTGGCGTTTTTTTTGCTTTTAAACACAGAAAGTATTATTTCGCTCCTGAGGAAGCTGTGGTCTTCACAGCGAAACACGTAGAGCTATCTTCAAGACTCTAACAGCCTGCATAGCTGTCTAGAAGGTGAAGGTGCCGAGTTTGCGGTTTCTTGTTGCTGCTAGCCCCTGTATGCTCCAGACCGGAAGACGTCACCCTTGCGCTGGAAGTGACGTCACATGCCATTCACCGCGATCCGGCGAGGATCACAGGGAGCTGGAACAACAAGAGGTCCATCTAACGACGCTCGCCAAACCTCAAAGTAAACGCTATGTGTACATTTCATATGTACTTATTGTAAGTACATTTCCTATCTCGCTTTTATACCAGAAATTGATGCTTTTTTGATCTGCACTATGGTTTCTTTCTGTTTTGCGTGGTCTTACCACTCGAGTAAGATCTCCTATCTCAGTCGTTTGGGATCCTGTGATTGCGGTCTGCCACATTTCTGCGGTCCTGTCCATATGCTGTCAACATCACTTACCTGTTTCGTTTGGGATCCTGTTACTGCATTTTACATAACACCTACTATCCTGTCCATTGCTGATTTTACCACTTACTTGTTGTAAGTAGGCATTCTATAGGACCAAGATTTTACTCTGTCGCCTTAACCAAATATACTGCACAATCACTTTTTGCATTTTATCTTTTGGGGTGTTCCTGCTGCCATCGCTCCCTTCCAACCATCCGCGTCCATTCTAACTTACGTGAATGAAATTAAAATTATATTAACAACATTGTCATTGGGTCGAATGAAGTATGAAAAGTTGATAATACAAAGAATTAACATTTTTCATGGTATTCACATTTTCACACATGTGACATGTACGTCAAATCAACACACATGTGTGAGTTAGACATACACATGTGACAATGTTGTAATCAACATGAAGATGCATTGATACAAGAACTAATCACATACATTGGTATGTAAATGACGTAGAATACATTGGTGTGTTTACAGGCAAACATGCTTTGAGTGTTAAGATCACTCATGTGCATCCGTGGATGTTCTCCTCCATAATAAATATTTGAGCAGGGTTTACCCCCTTCTCTCCACCCACCCCTATATTACAGGAATGGAATTAGTAACGTTTGCTACACTGGCGACACACTTTATTCGAGCTCGGCTAGTCCCACGAATTCGGGTATACCCGGGTGTATTGAGGTTTGTGACTGTTTTCTGCCCGAGTGCATTGAGGTATTTTCCAAGCAGGGATTGAAGCATTTTATTCCCGCTGGCTGCAATACTGCACAGTATATATAAATATACTGCATTACAATTCATGAATTTATGCCATCTGGTAGACACGAAAAGCATTGCAGCCTATTAAATCCTAATCATTATCATTTAACAGATCAGCCGCCCGTCAGCCAGGCATGAACCCAGGCTGGGAAGGCAAATGCAACGGGGCTTGTCAGAGGTGAGGAGCGGCGCATTCCAGGTATCTGCCAGGTACATACTGGGTATTTGCTCAAATAAAGTGTGTCGGTGCAGTACATTAAATGTTATGTAATGTCCCTAATGCTTTTCAAAAACACTGCACATTAACCACCAAGTGAAGCTAAACGCACGTTCACTATACAGAAATGACATGTTTCAATAGTCACAGTTTTTTCTGTACGTTGTGTTTAGACATCCTGTAACTATACCTTTATAGAGGTTGGCACATCTTACGACAGATGTGAGTTGAAATACATACCATGAGCAGTCATTGACGTGATCTACCTTGAAAAAAGAAAACATGAAAGAATATAAAACATTGCCATGACATGTTCATGAAGGTAAACAACACACCAATGTGTCTATTTAGTGTTAGATATGAAACACCATGTAGATTTCGTTAAATATAATATGAAAAACACTGTGGTGTACACATCATTGTGATGCACATGTCACACTGAAAAAAGAACATTGTATGTAACCATACTGCACTAACTAATGACTATGGACATAGTAGGTGTATTGTGTATGCATAACCAAAAAGAGCATGTACATAAAATATTAATTTTGTACACATGATTTATTCACATACACAAAAAAAATTTAATTTATAAGAAGGATAATAGAACGTGTGGATAAATGACATACCGGTGCCACATGCATTTGTCCACACAGCAGAGAAGAGAAAGGTGTGCGACCCATATTCATCTGTTTCTTAAGTGAATGGTATTTGGACAAATGTATTTATCATAACAAAGAATGAATATATGTATGTAGTACTATGAACATATATGTATTCGCTTACATGAAAAAAATGTATTTATGAGATTCAGACGTGTCTCAACACCACTGGCTGTTTGCACAGTGTCAGCTGGTAAATTGACGGGATGCTCCTCCTCCAAACCCTGACTTATGTCTGTTTGCACATTATTTCTGAGTGCCACATTGTGCAAAATGCAACATGCAATGATAATATCAGACACTTTATCAGGCTTATATTGAAGTGCCCCACCATTTCGATCGAGACACCTACATTTTGTCTTGAGAAGCCCAAATGTCCTCTCTATAACGGATTGCGTCGATATATGGGCAACATTGTACTTCTCCTCTGCTTCACTTTGAGGGTTTGGCACCGGGGTCAACAGCCACGGCCTAATTCCGTACCCTATAGTCACCTATAATCCATGGTGCACACATATGAAACAATTAGTGATAACGTTATAACATACAACAATTCCTAGAAAACCAAGAGTTTTGTGTTACCACATCATAATATGTACTCACCCACCAGCCAACCAGGTCCAAAATAGCCTTCTTCGAAAGCATGGAAGACTGATGAGTTTCTCAGGATAGAGGAATCGTGACTGGAACCAGGGAATTTGGCTACCACATGCATAATCTTCATCGTGGCATTGCATACCACCTGAACATTCAGGGAATGGTAGTGCTTACGGTTTCGGTAAGCATGCTCACTCTGACTAGGCGGGGTCAAAGCAACATGGGTGCAATCGATTGCACCCTTCACACATGGTATCCCGGCTATGGTCTAAAAGCCATTCCTGACTTCCAGCCACTCTGTGTGCTTTGTAGGAAAATGAATATAATTCCTAGTGCGTCTATTGAGTGCACATAGAAACTGGGTAAAGGCCCGCGAGAATGTAGATTGCGAGACCCTGCCCACTATGCCCACTGTTGTCTGGAATGACGCGGAAGCAAGATAATGTAATGAGCACAGCATTTTAACAAGCCCAGGTACTGCACAACCTCTGGCTGTCACAAAATCTAAATCTCCCCGTATCTCTTCATAAAGAGCTAAGATTGCTGCTGAACTCAAATGATAGCGACTTACAATCTCCTCCTCACTCATCCCATCTAACAGGGTTCTCTCCCTGTACAAACGAGGATGAGCCACAACTTCTCTCCTCTCTCTTCTCCTCTCATCTCCTTGCCCTCTCCCTCTCCCTCTCCTGTCCACGTGCCTGTCCCTGTCACTGTCCCTGCCACTGGCTCTGTCCCTGTCCCTTGGTTGGCCTATGACATCCTCTCCATCAGCAATCTTCTCATGCAATAGAATGTTCCTCCATCTCCTAAACAATCGCATCATTTTGAGGTCTGTAGCTGTGAATGAGCAGGTAATTGGCGTCATTTAAATACCTATGTGATGATGTCAGGTGACTTTCTAAAGTGCAAGGTGTTACATTAACATATCCAAGTAGTTGAGTCCCAACCTGTATCCATTTTATATAACAAGTATTATTTATGTTTATTCAGCAGCCAATCATGATATTTCACAATAATGTAACGTTAAGCTTTGTACAAGCATTTATTGGAAAGTATTTGTGGAATGTGTAATGCATGTACCACTTCTGAACGCAACACTCAGTCATCTAATTAGGATACAACCATGACATTGACGTTGAAAAAGTTTGCTGCAACATGTCTAATTTGCAATGTTATTGTCACATGTTCACATCAATTAATTATACTGTGCATATGCATACATTTCTGGCATCAGGATAGTTGTTCTTGATTCAGTTTGAAACGTGTAACAATGAGTAACTATTCTAGATGTGTGTATAAGTTTGCATGAAGTGCTTGTAATGCATCGTGTACAATGTAAACATGCAATGTGATTGAGTGTCCAATTGCGGACGTCATCAAAAAAGGGAGGACACAAAGTACATCTAAACATGAAAACAAAGAGCTACATTTACGTTTGATCATGCGTTACACATTGAAAGCATTGTGTCATGTATAGCAACATTACTATTCGCAGCATGTGTTAGATGTGTGAAATGTGTAACATCATATAATAAATTGAAGCACACTTCAGTAAAATGTTGGATATGATGTGACCTGTTCCTTTAAGAGTTGAGTATAGGATTTTCCCTTGACACATCATAACATGATGAGTAATGTGACACGCAAATGATGATAACATATAAAAGTAAAATGTTATGCAAATAATAAACGGAAGGGGTGACACGATGAAATGAATGACCTCCACACTGTAATGCTAAGCACATTTGTATTGTGAGCAATAAAACGTAAACACTAGTATAATGTTATACGTCCCCGCTCCATTGACTCCATTGATGTACAGATGAGGTTATTTTTCTAAGTGCCGTTCCGGCAACCTTACCGATTGTTCTCCCCTCCAACTTGCCAACTTTAGTTGGTGGGACCAATTGCCGATGAAATCTCCATTTCTGAGTGCCGATCAGCACCGATAAGCTGATCTGGGCTACTTGAATACAGCCGATTTAAAAAAGTGCCAATAAATGCCGAAAAGGGGCTTATCGCCAGGCGCATGCCGAAAAAATTTTATCGGCAAGAAAAACTGCCGATTTTGAGCACTTATCGGCGCTTACTGAATCTCAAATCCAATTTTGGCGGGAAAATGCCGATACAAGCCTCATCGGCGCTTACTGCATGAGGCCCATAATTACTATTGCCATTTATACGGAAAGAGCAAATCTAACTTATTTCTCAGTATGGTTATTAGTAAATCGGATGATTAGTGAAGAGGAATTCACTCTGTTTTGAATGTTCTGAATGTGATAGGGTAGTACCCTATTATATAGAAAAAAAGGGGGGAGTGGGGAGGGGAAAAAAAAAAGGGGGAGGGGGAAATGCAGAGCTTTTAGGGACAATTATGTCCTGTAGCTCGATTGCCCTTGGATAAAACGGATGAATGGAATACCAAGGATTGAATAGAGGAGCTTGCACTTAGGTGCATCAACCTCTCGGGGGAGCATGGCCGGATATCTGGGAAGGTCGGAACAACCCGGCCGTGGCAGAGGACTACAGAATTAATGCACAACAAGTAATTTAACAGCTTATAACCAAATATTTTAACAATAACTTATCTTATATTTCTTTTAACGCCTTTTCCTTATTTAAAACCACTATGAATAACAACAATACAACAATACGATACTCTCAAAAGCGTCTGGTCCTTAGACCCCCCAATTAGGCCCCCCCATGTCACGACCTTGAACCAACGATTACATCCTTCAGATGTATCTGCCTCAACAGGAGACTTCAGACAGGGGACTTTTATGTGGCCTATTTCTCTTTTGGGACGATGGAGGGAAACATTTAGTGGGATTCTAGACCAGAGGATAAACTTCTAGATCTCAGTCGAGTCCTCCAAAGGCACCACCGGTCTCTGGCGGACTCCAGAAGGGCCTATTTTGCTTCTTCTCTGTTCTTGGCTATTTCGATTTAGTTGAGACTCCTCGGGTGGTTTGTGCATCAAACCCAGGGCCCTCATGAATGCTGGTCTGCCTTCCGGACTTCTCAGGCAGAAGCCATCGGGCCCGGAGCCTTAGCCGGTTTGAGATCTTTAATAACCCTCATTTTTTATAACATAATATAATAATATCATTATGCCATTCTGCTTTGAGAAAGGCCAATTGTGGCTGAAACATCAGTCAATTGGTTGGCAATAAATTTATCTTGAAAATTCCGTGGAGCCCGGTTTCTTATACTTTCCATTGTAAGCTGGATCATCACAGAGAATCCTGAACCAGGAGCACCGGTAGTTGTATCTTTTTTTATTATTGTCATGTGGTGTGCAGCTTTTCCCCCTTAGTAGCTACTTACTGTGAAGAACCCTTTCCTTTGTTGCTGGTGAAATCTCCATTCCTCCAAACTTAAGGGATGGCCCCGAGTCCTTTGTACTGCATGTGAGATGAATAGTTCTTTTGAAACTCGTTGTATTGTCCCCGAATATATTTGAATATAGTTATCATATCCCCACTTAGTCACCTCTTTTCTAGTGTAAATAAATCTAATTTAGCTAGCCTCTCCTCATATGTTTGATTGTCCAATCCCTTTATTAATTTGGTGGTTCTTCTCTGCACTCTCTCTAGATCCATAATATATTTTCTAAGGAGTGATGCCCAAATTTGTACTCCATAGTCAATGTGTGGTATTACTAATGCTTTGTAAAGGGGCATAATTATGTTTACTTCCCTTCCACCCATTGCCCGTTTAATGCAAGATAAGATCTTGTTTGCCTTTGCAGCTACTGCATGACTTTGTGCACTATTGATAAGCCAGCTGTCTACAAGCACTCTTAAATCCTTCTCCATCAAGGATTCTCCCAATTTATCCCCATTTAATTTGTAAGTCACCTGTTTATTCTTGCATCCCAAATACATAACCTTACATTTATCTATATTAAACCTCATCTGCCATTTACCTGCTCACATTTCCAGTCTCTCCAAAATCTTCTGAAGAAAAATGTCATCCTGCTCTGATTCTACTACCTTACACAATTTAGTATCATCAGCAAAGATTGAGACTTTGCTCTCGATGCCAACCTCAAGGTCATTAATAAACAAGTTAAAAAGCAGGGGTCCCATTACCGATCCCTGTGGTACTCCACTCACGACTTTACCCCACCTGAAAAAGTTCAATTTATGACAACCCTCTGTTGTCTGTACTTTAACAAGTTTTCAATCCAGATGCATATATTATTACTAAGTCCAATTTTCTTTATTTTGTACACCAACCTTTTGTGTGAAACCATATCAAAAGCAAGTAGACCACATCAACTGCATTACTCTGGTCTAAATTCCTACTTACCTCCTCAAAGAAACAAATAAGGTTACTGAAGCTTGGCAAGATCTGTCCTTCATAAATCCATGCTGACTATTACTAATAATTTTGTTTTCCATTAGGTATTCCTGAATATTATCCTGTATTAAACCTTCAAGAATTTTCCCCACTATTAAAGTCAGGCTTACAGGACTGTAATTCCCCGGTTGTGATCTAGCTCCCTTTTTAAATATAGGCACCACATGTGCTTTACGCCAATGTTGTGGTATTGAGCCTTTGGAAATGGAGTCCTTGAATATTAAATATAATGGTTTGGCTATTACTGAACTTAACTCCTTAAGGACTCTTGGATGTATGCCATCGGGGCCAGGTGCCTTGTTTACTTGAATTTTTTCAAGCCGCTTATGAACTTCTTCCTCAGTTAACCAATTGTTCATAAATATGGAGGTTGATGCTTCTTCCTGTGGCACTACTATTGAAATTGATTCTTCCCTGGTAAACACAGAGGCAAAAAATTTGTTTAGTACCTCTGCCTTTACCTTATCTCCAATAATCTGCCTACCCATCTTTCACAATGGCAGGATATTCAGTGTAAGGAAATGTGGACCTTTATCTCATTACTAGCTGATGCATGTGCTACTGTATTTGCATGAGCAGATCTCAGCAATACATGTGCCCCATTATTCCTTTATACTGCTGCGGCAGCTTTTATTCTAACTTTTGCCAGCGGCAGGCCGGGATTTACTCCGGCTGGTGCCGGGTCTAGACCGCGCGCCACCACATCTTCTCCGTGCACCCCCTCCACTCCGTGTGCATTTTTGTCCCCCTTCCAGACCCCGAACCCAGCTCCTGCTGTGCCCCTCTGCTTCCCCGCACCCCCGCTTACCTCACTTCAAACTCCAGGGGTGTCGGGGAAGCCGGGCGCACACGACATTGACGTCACAGTGACACGCGACAGGCCGCGTCACCACGCTGCCCGCACGCATCCTGCCATGTGGGAAACGAGAGAATAAGATGTGTCACCAGTGTATGGATCACCTTAACTCCCATAATTCCCATGACATGGACATTGTAGCTTTCTGTAGGAATAACCTGTGTTACTTTAGATCAAGAATGAAAGTGTCAATCATTGGAGTCACTCACAGAATGCTGGTGTTGCAGCAAGTTTAGCATTACAGGGACTATTCCAAGGTCATCAAAGTAGGGACAAAACCAGTGCAAAAGTTTATTGTCTACATCTTGCAGAGATGTAGAGAGAGAGATTGCAGAGAGAGACTTGGTTAAATTACCATTTTTTACCCTGGGGATAGAATTCTTACCAAAAAAATACCCACAAAAGTAAAAATCAATAACTACAATCATAAACCACAGTGGAACTTGACATACAATGTACTTATTTTTTACACATTATATATTTTTTGGTGTTTTGCAATTTATTTTCGGTGGCAAAACCTCATAGACTAATCTAAACAGCAGGAAAACCCCAGGCATTTTCTTTTGCTTTACACTTTAATTTATTAGCACATACAGTACAGTAATATTTGTCTTCTAATACTTAGAATGATGTTACCTGTTGCCTTCTAGGTCACAAAGAGCCTTTGCTGCATATGACCAATCAGCAGTTTTTGGATCCTGTTTAAGCCATTTCTCAAATTCCTGGATGCTTTGGTCAGTAAACTCTATCACAATAATCTCTTTGAAGCTATCACTGGCTGATAAGAGATGTTAAACTGTTGTGCCAGAGGAGATATCAATTAATGTGTCTCCTCTCACACGCCCTGCACCAAAAGTTAGGCTGTTTCTATAGTACCGGCAGTTATAGATGGCTGAGGTCAGCCAGCCCTTCTATACAAGGGTCGTGCGCTCGTACGGCAGGGAGCGGGGAGCCGACAGACAGCGGTGAAGACAGTGGGAAAGATGATTTCGCACCGCTACCGGTGCTCAAATGTATGTATATGTGTGTATGTACTGTATGTATGTGTGGATGTGTGTTTGTATGGATGTGTGCGCGTGTGTGTCAATGAGTACACAAATAAAATAAAAAATTATTTATTAAACTTTTTTTTTCTTTAAAAAAATCTTATTTAGGACTTTCTTCACTCACAAAAACCATGCACACATATATTCACACACACACACACACACACACACACACACACACACACACACAGTACCTGTAGCTCCCGGCTCTATAACAGTGGAAAGCATGCGGCACGTGCATGCGCGTTCGCACAGGCACGCGCGTTCGCATGGCCGCATGCAGTGTAGAACTTTTTCTTTAAAAAAATCTTATTTAGGACTTTCTTCACTCACACAACCCATGCACACATATATTCACACACACACACACACACACACACACACACACACACACACACACACACACACACACACACACACACACACACACACACACACACACACACACACACACACACACACACACACACACACACACACACATATACATACACAGTACCTGTAGCTCCCGGCTCTATAACAGGGGAAAGCATGCGGCACGTGCATGCGCGTTCGCACAGGCACGCGCGTTCGCATGGCCGCATGCAGTGTAGAACGGGCCTTAGAAAGACTAAAATACACTTTCATTATATTTAACAATAATTTGTGCTCAGGGCTGATGTCAGCCCTAAATGATATCTGAGCTCAATGAAAACATATGAATGTGCAAATTTGGTGACTGAAGATCCTTAAGAAATTATATATATGTCCATAAAGTCAATGTGTAGCCCCTCCTCCCATCCACCAATATGTGATAATGACAGTGTTAATGTAAAAAAAGGCAACTGGTTAGTCTTGTATAGCACAAATATCTTGCCTATATGGTAATCACGGTTACTCGCTTGCGAATCCTGGGGGGAGGAGGGGAAAGAAGCAATGTAAGTCACACAGTTCCAAGCTGTAAGCACAGCTAATGAAGAGAAGCCCGGTAAGTGCTGCAAACCTCTTCAATGGGCTAACTGATGTCTGTCGGGTACAGGTTCCATCTGCGTCTACTTAGCTCTCTGTGTGCGACATCGTGGTGACTGGAACGACGGGAAATCAGCTGGGCACCGCGCGGCTTTGCTTGTGTATGTTCTCACTGCACCGTCAGCAGGACGCAGGAGGTAGAAATTAGAACTGATGATCTCCAGCACAGCGTGCATCCATGCACATGCACAACTGGGTAAAGAAGTCCAGAAGGAAAAACTGGAGCACAACTTGCCAAATCAACTGGTAAAGACAGGAATCCAAAAAAAAATTAAATTTATTAACTAAAAAACAAGTACATGGGTAGTCCTGGCAGGTACTCTAACACCAGTGGGGGCCCAAGTGTGGCTCCCAAACCACATTGAGGGCTCAAGTAGGGCTCTCAGCCCAGTGGGGGATCAAGTGTGGCCTCCACCACAGTGGGGCTCAAATTGGGCCGTCCCAAACCCAGTGGGAGTTCGTGTGGCCCTAAATCAGTGGGGGTTTATTGGGGCTCGCCAACCTAGTGGGGACTCAAGTGTGGAGCCCCAACCCCAGTGGGTTCTCAAGTGTGGCCCCCAATCCCCAGTGGGAGCTTAAGAGGAGCCCTACAAGCCCAGTGGGTGCTCAAATGTGGGCCCCAACCCAGTGGGGGCCCAAGTGTGGCCACCCCACATCAAAGGGGGTGAAAGAATAATGGGGGCCTATAACCAGGGGAGGAAGGCAGGGGCCAAGGCCCTTCACTTACACTATCCCCGGATGCGTCCCTGTAACCTCCCCTGCTGCCACCGCTGGCAGCGTGTGCTTGTACTCCTTTCTTCAGCCTCACTCCGCAGTGAGGGACTTCCCCTCACCGTGCAAATCTTCCCCACCTGGGAACCTCACTGCGTGGGACTCCCCTCAGTCCGGCTCACCAGCTCCCACAGCAGATCAGCGCAGAAGCTTCTGCCATGTGGAGACCCAGCACCTGAGCTGACATGCAGCTCCAGACAGCTGTAATTGCGGCCAGCCAAACTATGGTGAAGATTAATTGTAGTTGTGCGCGCCTGTTGGTGGATGCGTCACCAGGCTGGTTCACTCTCATTGTCTGAACCGCTCATGAGACGCGGCCGTGATGTAATGGCGCGCAATTTTTAAAAATAATTTGTATTTTTAATAAAGCTTCTGCACTTTGAAATCACACACACCATCGCACATACTATAAATGCAGCCCAAAATAAACTCCATTGCCCCTCCCCCTTCGCCCCTGACCTCGTCACCCCATCACTGAAGCAGGTGGGGGTGTTTAGAGGCCAGGAAGCAACCAGAAGGTAGGGGGGAGCCTGGCTCCCCGGTCATGGTGCCCTTCACTTAGGGCTTAAGGCAGCTAGTAAATCATACAATTATTGGCACAGAGTGGAGAATTTTCTGATTAAGAACGGATAGTTGTTCTGCTGTTACAGACAATAATGCTAATTAGTAATAGAGGGAACCAATATGTCAATGGAAGGGAAAAAGAGGCAGTATTGCTCCTTCCATATTCATACTATCAGGAGGTGCGTGTGTTTCCTCAAATCTCCCTACAAATAAATTAGGGAGACATGTCTGTGCAGAAAAAGGAGAACACCTGAGGTACCTGGCTAGGAGATATGTTAATGGATATGCCAACTATATTTAAATGAGTCCCAACCCACACATTGTAAAAGAATTTCCATGCCAACTACATATCACATTGCAAATTGTTAGCAGCATAAAGGATCCATTTACAAAAATATATGAAGAACCAAAGGACTGACATTTCTATAAGAAACTATCATTAACAGCTGTGTTTTTTTTATATTTATTATTTTTCCAGGCATAATCACACACTTCTACCCGGTGGTGCCCCAATTTCTGTTTTATACAATATAACTGGGTATCAGGCACAGGACTAGTGGATACTGAGGGGGTTAATGTTATAGATAATTGTATTGTGATACATTTGGCCATATTTGTCAGAAGAACAGACTAAACTAAATAGTTATAGTATTATCTCAAGGCAATCAACACCTACAGTAGAGGCAACGTTTATTCTAACATTTGCCGTAAACTAGCCGGGTTACATTCTGGGTATGTGCTGGGTATGTGCTGGGTATGTTCTGGGCTAGTTTGAGGCACGTTTAAGGCATTTCTGCATTGACTAACGACCCATAGGATTAACACAGCAGGGATCCCTGGCAGTCCAATTCAGTTTGAATGGGACTGCCAGGGACCCCCGCTGTTAATCTGATAGGCCATTAATCAATGCAGAAATGCTGGGGCTAGTTTAAGGAAAGTTTAAGGCATGTATTCAGAATGTACCTGGGTGTTTCCTGGGTTTTTTGGGGAATTGCCACTGGTTTTTGTTCGAATAAGAGTTGCCTCTACTGTACCATATCATTTGCAAAAGTAGAAATCTAGAAGATAGCTTGAATATCCTCAAGAGTTGGGGCTTGGGACAAGGCACGTGGTTTGGAAAACTGGGAGCGAATCTGGTGCGAAGACTGATTATATGTATATGTGTTTTTGTTGCAATATTCATTGTTATCTCTATTTTTAAAGGATTGATCACCAAACTGACCTCTCAAGTCATTTCCTCCATACCCCTCCAAGAAGATATATATCAAGATCAGACAGAACCCGTCTAAAGCACAAATACACTCCTGATGTGATTCAACAACAAATAAATGCCTGTCAGGAGAGAGAAAAACAATTGCGAATTGATATGAATGTGAATAAAAATGTCCTCCTTGGCGCTGGAAGTCTTGATAACGTTGCAGATGTTCTCCCGTGAATATAGAAAGAAAACAATAAAATAATGCTTCAATACCTTTGTATGACACTGTGTGGGTTGTGATCACTTCATTGTGCACCCTTTATGGAACTAGTTGTGTAATACACATATAACACACGTGCTCTTTAAAGGGTGTGCCCTTTATAGAATGATGATCTTGATCTTTTTTCTTATTGCATTAGATTTACACTTCAGATCTTAAAGTGACAAACACTCTTTTAAGGGGCGTGCTTTTTACAGGACGATGATATTAATTTTATTACATTAGATTTAAACTTATGCTCTCAAAGAGGTAGACAACTGTGTCACACTTCAGAGAAATATTTAATTATGGCCCCTTGATTCAGGATGGTGTTATTGTAGAAATAAATGCCTCAGAAGACTACACATACTGCCGGTGACGGTGACGTCATGCTGCGTTCGCTGGAAAAATAAAATTGTGATGACTTCGAGCGATCGTGACAAAGCCATCGCGCCGTCGCGTCGTGCTTACTATAAGTGCACTCGACAGCGGCAATGCATTTGTTTTGACGCGACGTTGCGTCACTGTCGCCGGAACTATAAGTGCAGCCTAAGTCATATGTAAAGAAGAAAGAAAATTGCCATAGAAAAATAACGAATAAAATATTTACTATAAAAACATATAACAAGGACATTTCGAATTGCACTCATGAATTTCCACATAAAAATGCGCTGTGTGAACTTTATGGCCATCAGCAGCCTTTATCCTCCGGATGGTGTGAATCCTAGATCAGCTGATTCAGAGCCCTGGTATATCCTCTGATCTGCCTGTTGTTTCCTTCTTGCAGCATCCCACATGTGCTTGGTATCCGTGTCTATTTCCACGTCTGCCTAGACTGACGTCAGAGTGTAATTACGTGTCCACGTAGGTCCGCCAGGATCTACATCCTCCGACACTCCCACAATGCAGCCAGACTCCATCGGGCTTTCCTCTCGCCTCCTTTTTCGTGGCTGGTACAGAGCACAATATGATACGCTCAGTTCCTCATCCTAGCTAACAATCATGCATGCGCATTTAACCCTACAAGTTTCTCAGACTACTGTCCACTTCCTTAAGATTATTCTGGCACAAAGGCATCTCCTCCCTTTTATGGCTCCCACAGATGATGCCACAGGGTATTCAATATACATATATATATATGTCCAACAAACCCACTATTAAATAAAATCAATCCCCCCTCAATGGCTATAAGATAATCTCTATACCACCAGTATATAGTAGATATTCCTCCGATGTACAGAAATTATAACAGTTGATAGATCTTCAAATTGCAACACTAAATATAGCTTAAAGGTTCCATCATGGCCAATATTAGAGGACAGACAAGCATATTAATAATATGTAACACACAGTATGTTATCTATATCCGCTACCTGGTCCTTGTACAAAGCTGTTTGGAACCAGTTAACTAGCTTTTATTGACCTTTAAGATGATAGACTTAGAATAGAGAGTAGTCATTGTAATCTGCCTAGTAACCAATGTTAGACTATGAATGTGAAAAGTTTATATAAGCCTGCTTGGGAATGCCCTCTGGCAGAATCTATTGTGACTTTCATGAATGATCATTCTGTATGCTGTAAGCAATAAACTACTCAATATAACGGACCTGTGTTTGCTCCTATCTTTGTGAGCGAGCAGAAATCACAGTTTAGAATAAACACGTGTTCCTAGAATGGACATTTCATTAATTTCATGTACATTCTCCCGACGTACTGTATGAGCTTAGTATGAACTGCAGACGTCATCCTATGTATATACACAATGCTGAGGTTGAACTCCGTGGACATACTGTGTCTTTGCAAACAAAACTATTGTGCTTATATTTTGATCCTTAAGTATGTGAAAAAGGCAAAAACATTAGATATTGTACTTGGAAATCATTTATTTTTATAATAAGCTATTAGCAATAAAACGTTATATTCTTAGCAGGAATCCATCAGAACAGGAGACAGAAAAAATAAAGCAACATTTCCTCAACAATTCCCAAGCCCCTGAATGCACTTTTGCAAACATTTGCTATTCCAATTAATATTTCAATTTTTTATGTTATAAGCAAACACATAAGTGCCCTCATATATTGATTTTTTTCATTCAATACTGTAGGTATTTTGCACGAACAGAAGAAAATAAATGTATTGATTATACAATTTTTGAATATTTGGACACTCTAAGGTGAGGAATCAAGTAATAATAAATACATATTTTTAGATTTCTCACCTATGCAAATATTAATCAGTCAGAATTAGGTCATTAAACCTCCCTCTCCTTGCGCGCTATAATATACACAAGATGTTCACAATCTACCAAATCACAGCCCATTTTGCTGGGTAGCACATCCATATTCTCAACGACGAACCCTGCATCCCTGAGAACCTCTCTTAAAAACTTCTCGTCACATGACAGGAAAAAGAACTTGTGCTCTCCAATCATATAATATGTCATATTAAATGCCCCAAAGAGTAACAGGTGACCCCCAATATTCAGTAGTGATGCAAATTTCCTCAGGTTGCTCCGGTAAGCTTCCTTGTCTCTGCTAATAACATGTAGGCACCAAAAGCTGATCACACAGTCCACTTGTGGCAAGACGACAGGCTCTAGAGGATTGTCCTTGGAAACATCCCATTTTACAACCTGTTTGACGGCTCTTCTTACTTTGTCTTCCTTTACCTGCCATTCCTCTCTGAAATTAAACACACAATACTATTATTAGTGTCTGAATACACACATAGATATACATATATATATATCTATCTTACTATATATTTCTGAAAGCATTGTATGTTTCTCTGTCTGCACTGTCCCTAGCGGCAATCTCATTGGTCGGTTGGCCCGCCCGCCCCCACACACCTCTCATTGGCCTGAGGCGGAGTTACGGGCCAAAGGTCCAAACACACACACACACACACACACACACACACACACACACACACACACACACACACACACACACACACACACACACACACACACACACACACACACACACACACACACACACACACACACACACACACACACACACACCTTGGTCTCACTCTCCCCCATCAGTCGGACCGCAGCTCACCTTCCACACACACCCCCTATGCCCCTCCCTGCCCTTCGCCCCATCGCCCCCCTCCCTGCCCTTCGACCCCCTCCCTGCCCTTCGAACCCCTCCCTGCCTTTCGCCCCCCTCCCTGAGCTTCGCCCCCCTCCCTGCCCTTTTCACCCCTCCCTGCCCTTCACCACCCCTCCCTGCCCTTCCCCGCCCCTCCCTGCCCTTCCCCGCCCCTCCACGCCCCCGCCACAGCAATCACGGGCAACGCAGGTGTTATCAACTAGTATATATATATATATATATATATATATATATATATATATATATATGTGTGTATGTGTGTGAAAGTCAAATGATTGACAATAGAGATGAGCTATATATGTCACACAAAGTTATAAAATGCACATGGATGCCCTTTCACAATGGCAGAACATTCAGTGTAAGGAAATGTGGACCTTTATCTCATTACTAGCTGAAGCATGTGCTATTTGTATCAGCAGATCTCAGCAATACATGTCCCCCATTATTCCTTTATATGGATCATCTTAACTCCCATACTTCCCATTACATGTACATTGCAGCTTTCTGTAGGAATAACCTGTGTTACTTTAGATCAAGAATGAAAGTGTAAATCATTGGAGTCACTCACAGACTGCTGGTTTTGCAGCAAATTTAGCATTACAGGGTCTATTCCAAGGTCAGCAAAACAGGGACAAGATCAGTGCAAAAAACGGCACCAGATTTATCATAGGAGTTATCCTGTTGATTCAGTAACTTTAGTGCAGTTTCTTCTCCACCTCTTGCAGTCTAGGGACTTTGATAAATGACCCATTTTAAATCAGGTGTTATAATGCTCACCAAAAAATACCCACAAAAGTAACAATCAATAACTACATCATTAACCCCGGTGGAAATTGACAGACACTGTAATGTACTTTTTTCTAACACATAACATTTTTGGGTGTTTTCTAATTTATTTTCAGTGGCAAAACCTTAAAGACTAATCTAAACCTCAGAGAGACCCCAGCATTTTCTTTTGTTTTACACGTTAATTCCTTGGCACTTACAGGTACTGTAATACTTGGAAATATGTTACCTGTTGCCTTCTAGGTCACAAAGAGCCTTTGCTGCATATGACCAATCAGCAGCTCCTGGATCCTTTCTAAGCCATTTCTCAAATTCCAGGATATTGGGCTCAGTAAATTCTAGCACAATAATCTCTTTGAAGAAATCACTGGCTGATAAGAGATGGTAAACTGTTGGGCCAGTGGAGATATCAATCAATGTGTCTCCTCTCACACGACCTGCACCAACAATTAGACAAAATAAAATATATTTTCATTACAGTATATTCAACAAGACTTTATGGTATTGAATAAAATAATAAATAAAACGTCCCAGGCCATTAACCCAATACAATAAAAAAGAATACATTTAAATGCAGCAGGTATAAGAATAGGAGTATATACGGTATATCTAAATGTTTCATTGTCTGTTTTACATTTTATATCACTGAAAGCATCTTACTGTACAAAATATTGCTAATTATTTAATTTTGAAAACACACGTCTTTATACAAAGCCCTCTTGGTATTTAGCTATGTAATGTGAAGACGGGACAGGAGGCAAACCCCACATAGAAAGTTCATTGCTTGACTATTAATTATTAGTAATTAGTAATTTAACATAAAACATATTATGGTTTGGTAAAAAAGTGCTGTACATTGTACAGCAAATAAAAATATCACTTGTGAGCACAGTGACATCTCTCAGACAGGTTTGCAATCCTGCCTTCCCCATTATCTCTTTGCATACAGTGCTTCCACTGCTGCCATGGTTCTGGGTAATTACATTAAAATGAGCACTAAGTGTCACTTTCTGCTTCTAGTCCATTGTAACATGGAACTCTATACGACTACACATATTTTTCAGCACAGATTATGTTAAATAAAGGCACAGCCAGTAAACCTACAGTACTCACAGACATCTGTTTCGACCATTTTGGTCTCATCAGTGTTACCTAGTTACCTAGTTACATAGTAGATGAGGTTGAAAAAAGACATGCATCCATCAAGTTCAACCTATGCTAAATTTAGACAATAGATACTTTATCCTATATCTATACTTACTTATTGATCAAGAGGAGGGCAAGCAAAAAACCCCAGTGACATATCATCCAATGATAACTCATTATGAGGAAAATAAATTCCTTCCCAACTCCTAGAATTAGCAATCAGATTACTCCCTTAATCAACATCCTTCCCATGTTTACTTATTTGATAAATCCCTTCATACCTTTGATTTAAAAAAGATGTCCAACTTTTTTTTTAACAAATTTATTGTATCTGCCATCAGTCTCCATGGGTAATGAATTCCACATTTTAAATACCCTTACTGTAAAGAACCATTTCCTTTGTTTGCTGGTGAAAGCTCCCTTCCTCCAAACTTAAGGGATGACCCTGAGTCCTTTGTACAGTCCTTGGGATAAATAGTTATTTTGAAAGCTCCTTGAACTGTCCTGAATATACATTTGTATAAAGTTATCATATCCCCTCTTGGACGCTTCTTTTCTTTTCTAATGTAAATAAATCATAATTTAGCTAGCCTCTCCTCACAAGTTTGATTGTCCATCCCCTTTATTAATTTGGTGGCTCTTCTCTGCACTCTCTCTAGTACCATAATGTCTTTTCTTAGGAGTGATTCCCATAATTGTACTCCATATTCAAGGTGTGGTCTTACTAATAAGGCTAAGGCCCCGCTCCCAGAGTCAGCGCACCCGCACTGCTGACAGGCGGTGCGCTGAGATACACAGACCGCGATATGCGGTCTGTAGGGAGCGGGAGCCGGAGCGGGAGGTGGGCGGGTGGTGGGCGGTTTGACAGGGAGGGGGGGCGTGGCTTGAGCGGAGGGACCCGCTACTCTCCCCCCCCTCCCTCCACGGACTCGGGCTGGAGCTGGAGCTTCGGTAAGTATTAAACACACACACACGCAGGCACTCATCCATACATACACACACACACACACAGGCAGGCACTCACGCACTCATACACACACACACACACACGCGCGCACACACAGGCAGGCACTCACGCACTCATACACACACACACACACAGACAGAGGCAGGCACTCACGCACTCGGGCACACACATATACACACAGACAGGCACGCACACACACAGACACACACACAGAGAAAGGCACTCACCTGCTTTCACTCCACACTCCTCCCCGCTCCCCGAAGCCTCTCCTCCTCCCGCAGCCTCCCCTCCCCATTGGCTCACAGCCACACACGTCACGCGTCAAAGCTAGGAAACACCATTCTGTGGTGTCTCCAGCGGCTGACGCGCGACAGCGTGTAGTCAGCTGTGCCGCCAGTGGGGACCGGGACCGGCTCGCAAGGATTCCCCTGCTGGTGGGGAACTCGCTACATTGCCGCCCGCGCCAACGAGCGCAGCGGGACCGAGGCCTAATAGTGTGATGCTGTTGACTGGCTACACTGGTACTTGGTATAACCAGACGTATAACCAGACACAAAACAGGTTATGGTGGGTAATAAAGTAACAAAAATCCTCCACCATACAGTGTACAGCAAATATAAAAAAACACTTGTTAATTAAAGAAATGAGTAAATACATTTTTATATTAGTGTAATAAATATGCGTTCCTTTTTTGGACAATACATATCAGTCTGTCTCCACAAATTCATTCTATTACAACAACTAATATACAAACCTGACAAGAACGTTTCATGCAATTTTTTCAAAGGGAATTCCACACCTTCATCTATTAAGGGAAAGTTTTCATCACAGAAGTAGGTATCTACAAGTCCTTTTGGATCAAATTCATCATCATGATAATGTTTGTGGAGACTGGAATCCATTGCAAGTCTTTGGTGCAATCGTTCTGCTGCCTCTAATGTGATGTTGGATACGTCTTGTACAGTACATAGTTTTAAGTCCTTTTAACAATCAAATATGAGGCCTCCCAAATCATAAGAACAAATATTAACATTGGATCATACTGAGCTTCATTTTGTCGCAAGGATTCTTATTGCATATATTGACCCTTCTAATATTGTGGAATATTCTATTTCGTATTAATTTGTTTGCTTTCTGCTAGTTGAGAAATCACATCATCTTATGATTCTTATAATATTTTATAGTTTACTTAAAAGAAAAAGAAACAGCATTTCTCATTGTCAGTACGGCAAAGGTTAATTAAGAGTTTGCTAAGCTGCAGTATGTTAAATACACTACATCCTGAACACATAATAAATCCCGGATGTAATTAAATCATGCAGAGGGTACTGTACATCATGGGATGAAGCTTCTGAGCTCTGTAAATATCGGGAATACACAGACGTATCTTAAATGTCTGTCACAAGTTACAAAATCTCACCATCATACTGCTGCAGCCCATTTTATTCTAAAACATCGCCGCATTTTTCCTGGATTTTTTCTCGAATGCGACGCACTTCACCGTGTGCATGCCGCATTCATGTTGCGTTCTCAGCCGTGGGTCATGCGTGGGTCATGCGCGGGTCATGCGCGGGTCATGCGCGGTTCATGCGTTTATTGAGAATGGTTCGGATTTAATAGGTTGCAATTCTTCGCGTGTCCGCCAGATGGCAGATATTCATGAATTGTAATGCGCATGCGCTTCAGTAATGTGTCGACTTGCAGGTGTTTCGTTTAAAAAAGATACCACAGTGTGCTATTGTAAATTGGCCTTGAGAGTGAAGGAAGAGGTTACAATAATGTATCAATTTAGGCTTTTCATATTAAAGAAAGACAAAGACCAGTTTCTGTTATTCTCCAGAGACCCGCCACCATGAGTGATCAAGTGCAGCCCGTTTTCCAAAAACCCAAAAATAGAACTTGTTTGGCTTATCAACAGATAAAATGCAACAGTTGTTCAAATTTATCAGTATTTTATCGAAAACTATGACTTTTACAAATTTTCGCCAACTCCTCATGTGTGGAAGCGTGCAATAAGGAAAAGGTTATGTAGCGATCCATGTTTTTATCGTATTGATCCCGAATTTATTGGAGGGTATTGGTGTGTATCACCGGCTTTTTCCTGTATCTATGATCATGCAGACGGCAAAAGGCGATAGGTCGTGTTAAAACCAACTAAGAAACGACAGTCTCTGGCAAGCAATGCGCCAGCACCAGCACTGGCTTCCAATAATGGTCCCACCGTCAGTGACAGCCCTTGCTGTCTGTCCACGCACGGATACCTGCAGCCTGAGCCGTATTTGGCGTACAGTTTCGAGCAAGCTTGCATGTACCTAAGCGATTTCCAGCTTCATCAGCTGACTACAGGTGTAGTAGTCCCACTGCCAACTGTCAACGTGTATGATCAAGAATACTGGACTGGCAGTGGCCCGGCGCGGGCACCAGCTGATTGGGAAATTCTATTGTGAGTATTATTGCCGTATTATTTTCTGTTTTTGAAGTGAAACTTCTTTAGTGGCACCTATTCTGATGGGGTAAAATGGGAGAGATGGGGGACAAATGTGAAACGGAAGTGACGTCACGGCTCCCCCATCCCTCCCCCCCAAATGCCTGCTGTGACATGCGGCGGCGGCGGCGATAGCCACTGGCGCCGCTCCTAACGGCCACCGTTCCCTCCACGCACCCGCTGTGACATGCGGCGCCGGCGGCGATAGCCACCGGCGCCGCTCCTAACGGCCGCCGTTAACCCCACACGTCCGCTGCCATGGGTGTACAAATATGGCTGGCGCAGAGCTTCCGGTGCTGCGGGTGTGGGTGTAGTTATATGGCGGAAGCCCCGCAAGTCATCCGGCTGTTCAGCCTCTCTCCTCCCTAACTACGCTTCCCCTTCCATGTGTCCCGCTGACTGAGCGCCGCCGGGGCCGGAGGAGAGCGCCATTCCCCCCACACGTCCACACAGACATGGGAGGTTGAGGCGCATGCGCAGATTTGACCGCCGGGTCCCGCAGGCCAGGAAGCTATCTGCATCCGTTGATGCGAGGCAGCGCATGCGCAGCGTCGCCCACCCCTCGTATCAGCGTCTGAGGCTGAAGCGGAAGCGGCGCCGAGAGTGGAGATGCAGCTGTCCCCATCCCTCCCCGATCCACGCGATTGAACGAGGACAGGACAGGACAGCACAGCACGGGGGGGGGGGGGGGCTCGCCTCTCACTGCTCCGGTAACGCGGGAAGCGGGGGTTTGAGTGCGCCGCTTCCAACGCAGCACTGCCGAGGGGGGGCTCTCAATCAGGGTATCTGTCCCTCACATACGCCGGGCCCGGCAGCGGCCGCGTCTCCCTGGGGGTGGGGGTGCGGGGGAGGAGAGACTCAGACAGAGCCGCCGCGGGTCCGCAGCTCTGCCTGCGTTTTGGGGGGGGGAGGAGAGTCTCAGACAGCCGCCGCGGGTCCGCAGCTCTGCCTGGGGTGGGGGGAGTCAGGAGGGAGGGGGCAGGACACAGAAAGAGAGACACAGATACACTGACACACATACACACACTGACTGACACACACACACACACACATACACACTGACTGACTGACACACACACACACTGACTGACACACACACTGACTGACACACACACACACACTGACTGACACACACACACACATTGACACACACACACACACTGACTGACACACACACACACACTGACTGACACACGTACACACGCACACTGACTGACACACGTACACACGCACACTGACTGACACATACACACGCACACTGACTGACACACATACACACGCACACTGACTGACACACATACACACGCACACTGACTGACACATACACACGCACACTGACTGACACATATACACACGCACACTGACTGACACACATACACACGCACACTGACTGACACACATACACTCACTGACCGACACAGAGAGAGAGAGACATACACTGACACACACAAACACACATTGACTGACACACACACACATACACACACACATTGACTGACACACACACACACACACACACATTGACTGACACACTCACTCACACATTGACTGACACACTCACTCACACACTGACTGACACACTGACTGACACACATGCACACACTGACCGACACACATGCACACACTGACCGACACACATGCACACACTGACCGACACACATGCACACACTGACCGACACACATGCACACACTGACCGACACACATGCACACACTGACCGACACACATGCACACACTGACCGACACACACGCACAAACAAACACACATACATACTCTCTGACTGACACACATACATACTCTCTGACTGACACACATACATAGTCACTGACTGACACATGTGTGCCGAGCACGCGCGTTATAAGTCAATTTCTGTGACAAAAGTCAAAGAAGTTTCACTTACTATGCGCGTGCACAGCACACACAGCTTTTTTTTTTTTTTTTGACAATATCAATATCGGTGCGATTCAAAAGTCAAGCAATTCTCCTGTAAGCAATATCATTGGCTGAGCGGCTTCTACAGTACTGTACTGCAGATACTGAACAATTGGTGGAACGCTAGGCGCATGCGCATTGGAACCTTCTTGAAACGCATATGTGTGTCATTACATCGACGGTAGGCGCATGCGCATGTGAACAGGAGACGCCCCCCAGAAAATGATTGGTGGGACTGACTGGGAACTTCTTTAGGGGACTGGCCATTACTGTAAAACTTTTCTTTTTGTTTTTCCTCAGAAAAGAAAACAGCTAATGGTGGGATTTCGATGGATAATATCGCTTTGTGTAAAAATGCCTGCACATTGCTGAATCGGATTTAAAAAACCACGTACCGGAGTCTACAGTTTAGTGGCCGTTGTTATTGTTCAGGATAGAATAATGCACCTGAAACAGTATGCTGATGTTTTCCGACCGTACAGTATACAATACTTTTTTATATACAGTATACTGTATAATAAACCCCCAAAAATAAAAAGTATGCATTTATTCTACATGTATTACAGTACATACAGTATGTGTCTTCTATACAGTACCAGTACATACAGTACTGTACAGTACAGTATGTGCCTTCTATTTTTTTTAATACTCTTGTACTGTACTGAGCATGCCTACAGTATACAGTACAGTATACCTGGACAGTAGTGTACATTCTAGAAACACTGTATTTTGTTACAGTATCAGAGGAGCCAATGGAACAATTTAAAACAAATCAACATGTTCTTTTATTGATGAAGTGTAAAAACATTTATTTACAAATACTGTACAATGTAAAAGCATTAAGTGCACACCAATTAAAAAGATCAACTGGTGTATGGTTTACTGCTAGTGAAAACATTTATTTACAGAAAGTAAAAACATTTACAGTCAGTCAGTATGGTTTACCGTCATATGTTATTAAAATTTTTTATTTATTAATAAAATATACAAAACGCAAGATCTCCTTTATTAAAGAACGGCAAGTCAAAACATTTACAGTGGGATGGTGTGCAGAACAGTCAGTCAGGCCTGCACTACTACAGTCCTCGAGTGCAGCAAACAGGCCTGGTTTTCAGGGTAACCTTTGAAAATCGGGCCTGTTTGCGGCCCTCGTGTACTGGAATTGTGCAGGTCTTGTGTACAGTAAATACAAACATTTATTTATTAATACAAGTTAAAAAACACAACATCTCCTTTATTTAAGTACAGCAGGTCAAAACATGTACAGTACAGTTCAGCAAAACAGTATGGTCTTACCTGTGATTAAAAAAAATTCTTTATTCATAAAATATACAAAACGCAACATCTCCTTTATTAAAGAACGGCAAGTAAAAACATTTACAGTGGGATGGTGTGCAAAACAGTCAGTCAGGCCTGCACCACTACAGTCCTCGAGGGCAGCAAACAGGCTCGGTTTTCAGGGTAACCTTTGAAAACCGGGCCAGATTGCGGCCCTCAGGGACTGGAACAAAACATTTACCAAACATTTTCAACAGTTGAACACTCACTCAAATGCGTACCCCACCAGATTGTACTTCCATGGCCGATGACTTGCATGGCGCAAAACACCATTAATGCAGTCTCGAACGCCTTTCATTACAGGATCTGTAATTGAAAAAAGCGCCGCAATTCATCCAGAATGGTCTTTCTTAAATTGTCAGGAAGCGCCATTTTTACGCGATTTCCTTCGTAGTTCACTTTGAAGGCCCACTCGCAGTACAACAAGTAGGATACATGGTGCATAAAAAATAACAAGGCATACTTGTGGGGTGCACCAGCACTCATCACCCTATACTTCTCTTTGAGTGCCGGTAGCATATCGTGCAGGATGATGTTGGGCACCGTATCGATGCTAGCGAATGTAGGTCTTCTGTGAGCGGGTGTGCTTTTGGCGGCGGGCGAGGGTAGGTTTTCTGGGAGGAAGCTTTCCTCCTGTCTTGGTCGCCGTGTTGTCTCCTGTCGTGGTCTTGACGGGGTTGTCATGTCGTCCACAATGGCATACATGTACACTAAATCTTCTGGTGGAGGGGGTGCGCTTGGTGATGGAAAGGGGTCGATGCTCCCATTCATCACATCCATGCCACCCTCCTGCTTTGGCGTCGGGGAAACAGGGGCATTAACACTGAGCAAATGATGTATCCCCGCTATGTCAGCCTCTATCTTCTCCATCCGTCGATCCATCCGTTGATCCATATTTTGCATCCGTTGCTCCATATTTAGCAAGGTCTCCAGAAGCAGATCTATCTTTGCCAGCACAATAGAGTTCCCGGGATATCCACACTTATCCCATTCAGCATCCGGTCTAACGAGCTGCTTCTTGTGCATGGCGTGCTGTGGACATCTGGGTGCTACGGAGGATGAGATGGGGGTTCCATGGAGAAAAGCAGCAGTGTCATCGAAGAAGGGTGGAGGAGGTGACCTGTGGATATAGGGTAGAGGAGAGTAGTCTAAGCGCAAAGGAGAAAGTGACCCTTGGATTTCAGAGGCACAAGCGGCAGCGTCGTCGAATAGAACTGGCGAAGAGGGCCTGTGGGTTTCTGGGAGGGCGGCGGCAGCGTCGAGGACGAGGAGTGGAGAAGACGGGCTGAAGATTTCCGGGACAGCGGCGGCAGAGTCGTCGAAGCGTATGGGAGGAAGTGGTCTGCGGGTTCGATGGGTTGGCTGCCATTTGTTTTGCGTGGAGTGTACATCACCGTATTTCTTCTTGACATAATAAGGCTGACATCTATTAAAACCATTAGCCTTTGGGGTCAGCAGAAGGTTTTCTTTATTGGCCTTAGTCTGTCGCTTTGGCCTTGGCGTGGAAACGGCTGCCGCCTTTCGCTTTTTCAGTCTGATAGGCACGGCAGAGGTGAGTGGCTTCCTGCGTCCGTAGAATCGGGGTTGATCCAAGGAAGCAGATGGCACAATGCAGTATCTGGACAATGGAAAGTTCAGATAAAGATCATCAAGTGGTGGGCTATGCAAAGTGTGTAACCTTTAATGCATGGCGACGAGGTACAGGTGTTGAAAGTGGACGTACTCTAATGTGAGTCATTAACGTATAAATACACCATCGATTTTGTGGATTCACTGCACATTGAATACACATCGACTAAACATCGAATATACATTCTTGTGTTTGTATTTCTTTCTACTCGCAGCAATGCCTATTAAAAAGATTTCCAAGGAGCTCAGCATGCGAATTAAGGAGCTGTACATGAGCGAACACCGAATTGCTGCTATCTAACGCTGGTTAGCTACTTCTGGCATCGTTGTGCCAGCAACCACCGTGAGCTATCATGCACACGGAAAAACCAGAGAACGCAAAAGGGCACCAAGGGTAACTAACGCGTAAGTATATTTATATAACTTAATTTTTTTTTATATAAAATAATGTACTGTAGATCTACTAGTGTACTGTAATAGTGTACCTTACAGTAGATCTACTGTATCTAATTTTATAGTTATTTTGGTAGATTTATATTACAACAGTATATATATATTTTATATTGCTGCATATTAATAGAACAATATATTGTGTACTGTAGATCTACTGTATCTAATATTTTAGTTATTTCGATATATTTATATTACAACAGTATATATATTTTTTATATTGCTGCATATTTATAGAACAATATATTATTGTATACTATTTTTACACCAAATGATGTGCTGTGCTTGTGGCCTACTGCACTGTAACTTACCGGATTGTTTTTCTTTACATTATAGGGAGACAACTCTTCTGGTCGACAAGATAAGTGAGGAGAATGATGAGAAGAGTGCATTAAGGGTCAAATACACTCTGCAGGAAAATCACAATCTCACTGTATCCGAGACCAGCATAAAGAAAATGAGACGCAGAATTGGATGGAAATATGGACGTGTGAGGTTAGTACTGGACAGTACAGGAGGTAAAAGTGTTGTTTAGGAAACTGTACTGTACCGGTAAAATTATTTATTCCTTGTCATTACAGAGCGTACCCCATGATAAGGGATGTAAACAAAATCAAAAGAGTGGTCCAGGCCCAGGCATGGATCGACAGTGGGGAAACTTTCCAGGATCTTCACTGACGAGTCTACTGTATCGCTGGAGAGATTTGCCATCTTTGTATTCCACAAAAAAGGTGGCATATCTATAAAGCCGCGGCCAAAACACACCGTGAAGATGCATGTGTGGGGTGCCATCTCTAGGCGTGGACCAGGATGCATTGTCATCTTTGATGTAAAATATATAAAATATAATGTAGCCTTATGCACTGTACTGTACTAGTGTAGCCTTATGCACTGCACTGTACTATTTTGCAGTTTTTTGAGCACTTTTCTTTTCTTGTTATAGGAATCATGAATAAAGCTTTCTTCCAAGACAAAATTGTGCCTGAGATAGTGGAATACATCACATGTGAATTCCCGATAGTCACCGTTTCTACCAGGACAACGATCCGAAGCACACCGCGTCAACAGCTCATATCCTTGAGCGCGGTATCAACTGGGTGAAGACGCCAGCGGAGTAAGTGCGGTAACCGTGTCTCATTTTTTTCCCACTGTTTTTACTGTGTACTGTATCTCTTAAACTAATTGTCCTTTTTTTCCAATGACAGACCGCCAGACTTCAATCCAATCGAAATGGTCTGGCATCAGCTGAAGGACCATATCCGGAAAGTGGTGAAACCCTCCAAAAAGGATGAGTTGGCGAAAGGCATACTGAGTTTTTGGAACGATGTACTCACCGTGGAACGCTGCAATAAATATATTGACCATATTGCAACTGTGTTGCCCGTTGTGATCGCGCATAATGGGCAAGCATCAAGAAAGTAGTACTCTACTGTAGTATTGTAAGTACAGTATGATACAGGTAAGTATGGCACAGATTTTTTTCTTTCCCAATAGTCAGAGTATACAGTAGTTACAGTTTTTTCTTTACAGAGAGAGCAGCACCAGCCATCAGGTTACAGTACATAGTATTTAACAGTAGTCAGAGTATACAGTAGTTCCAGTATAGACTAGTTTGACAGTACTACAGTAACTGCCTATTACCTGCTCAATTTTTTCTTTCCAGATAAAGCAGCACCAGCCATGTACAGTAGTACTACACATCACACTATGCCATAATACAGTACGCACATAACTGCACTAATTTTTTGTTTTCTTGTCGTTTCAGGAAGAAAGGGTGGCCTGGGGGGAGGTGGGGTGTTGTGTCCAGTCTAATCTGTTTGTACAGTTAAATGTACAGTATATAAACAGCAGTAATGATGTACACAAAACCTCTCCTCTCTCAATGAACTACTGTTCTGTACACAGAATGAGGAACAAGATAAAGACGGAAAAAATAATATTACTATATATATATATTATTATACATTACAGTATATATTATTAAATAATATTCTTATAAATGTGCATTATTCATGTTTCCCCATGTTTTACAAATGTTTTCTAAATGTTTATCTAATTTCAATCTGCAGAAGAACTTAATAAAGACGTCATTATGTATTATTCATGATTATTTTTATATGTATTTTTTGGTTCCTGATAAAATAAAATAAATATTTATTTATATTCCTGCTAATCATAATCATTGACAACAACCCACACCTACAGTACAGTACACCAAAGAAAAAGAATGAATGACAAAACAACATGAATCAGTTAATGTTTTTTTTAACTCTTAATTCTCACAATGCAGGGCAAATCAGATTTACATTTCAAATTCGAGAAGGGATTTTCAAAGCGTTACCGTAAACAAAGCCTCAAATGGTTGTTTGGGGGGGGGTCGGGTGATTCATGCGCAGTAATCAGCTGGCTCCCATCTCAAAGAGGATTACACGCAGGCGCAGTGAGGTGATTGACGCTCGGCTAGGGACGGATTAAAAACACAATGACTAGCTTCAGAAAATGTATTATTCTGGGGAGGGGGGGTGGTTGAGTGAGTCATGCACAGTAATCAGCTAGCTCCGATCTCAAAGAAGATTACACGCAGGCACAGTGAGGTGATTGACGCTCGGCTAGGGACGAATTAAAAACACAATGACTAGCTTCAGAAAATTAATGACTCTGTGGAGGTGTCTGTCGATAAGAGTTTCAAAACCTTGAGCGAGCCTTGTGTGTGCGTGGAGGAGGGGGCTGCATGAAGAATTAGCTGTGCAGCAGTTCAAAGAAATTACATACCGTACAGTAATTTCAAAAGGCAGTTCATCATAATAATTTGATCCTTACACCCCCAAATACAGTACATAAAAAGCACACAAATCAACCATGTGCAGTCAAACGCACAGGGTCACAGTCAAACGCTACAGCACAGATTGAATATCGTAATATCAAGATTGTTTTTGCAGGCTTGTGGAGAAAATAACAGTTAAAAAATTATACAAATTTTTTTTTTTTTGGTTACTCACTCAAGCAAGCAGTGGTGGGTGAAGTTACAGGCACATGCGCAGTAATCAACTAGCTCCCATCCCAAAGAGGATTACACACATGCGCATAGAGAGGTGATGCTCTGCTAGGGACTGATTAAAAACACAATGGCAAGCGTTTTATATTTATTTTTTTTGTTCCTGGTAAAATAAATATTTATTTACATTCCTGCTAATCATAATCATTGACAACCCCCCCCCACCCCTACAGTACACCAAAGAAAAAGAATGAATGACAAAACAACATGAATCAGTTAATGGTTTTTTTAACTCTCAATTCTCACAATGCTGTGCAAATCAGATTTAAATATCAAATTCGAGAAGGGATTTTCCAAAGCGTTACCGTAAACAAAGCCTCAAAGGGTTTGGGCGGGGGGGGGGTTGGGTGAGTCATGCGCAGTAATCAGCTAGCTCCCATCTCAAAGAGGATTACATGCAGGCGTAGTGAGGTGACTGATGCTCGGCTATGGACGGATTAAGAACACAATGTCAAGCGTCAGAAAATTTATGACTCTGTGGAGTTTCAAATCCTTGAGCGAGCCTTGTGTGTGTTCGTGGGGGAGGGGGCTACAGGGTACAGCTGCATGAAGTTCAAAGATAATGACATACTTTAATTTCAAAAGGCAGTTCATCATAATACTATGATCCCTACACCCCCAAATACAGTACATAAAAAGCACACAAATCAACCATGTGCAGTCAAACGCACAGGGCTGCAGTCAAAAGCTACAGCACAGATTGAATATCGTAATACAGTATCAAATTGGTTTTTGTAGGCTTGTGGAGAAAAAAAATTAGAATAAAAAAAATGTTTGTTTTTTTTGGTCACTCACTCAAGCAAGCAGTGGTGGGTGAAGTTACAGGCGCATGCGCAGTAATCACCTGCTGTTAAGCAGGAATGTGATTGAAACCAGACACACGTTCAAAGGAATGGTAGGGAGAGATGTACTGCATTGTAGAGAAGATAAGAAGTTGAAATACCCTGCAGTGCAGTTAATTATCCTGAGCGAGGGAAGAGCGCTGTATATGCCGAAATGTGACACTGTTACAGTACTGTACACGCCTATGCGTTTCAACAATTTTCAAATGAGACATACTGTACAGTACAGCACTGCAAATGCATGTATACTGTAAATATGCAAATTTACAATTACTGCGCGCGCACACAGACTGTGTTCTGACGTAGGTTGAACCGCGAAGGTATTAGACTTCTAAGACAACAGCTCGCAAACGCCCCCCTAAGTTTTTACATGGCATTGCAGTATTGCAGACAGCGAGAATAAAATGCTAATATCACAAGCGCTAAAATAACACAATTCACTCCAGACAAAAAAAAACCGCACCTGACCGAGATTATCAGAGAGCTGCGGATCTAGCCGATTTAGACTCAGGGCGGCCGCCACTGTACTGTGCATTTCTTACGCGTCTGATTCATCATTCAGGTCTCACATTATACATCACACATTGTTCAGTCAAAAACCTATACACAAATTCTCCGATTTTGGTGACTAAACATTTTCCATTGAATGGATCCACAGCCCACTTATTAAACTGACTCAAGTCCTTGAAAATAAACCCCTGTAACCAGGAAGACTAGATAGTATGTAACCCCTCCTTGCCCGTCAACTACAGAGTGTTACTGCGAGGTAGTGTATAGAGCTGATATACTGGTTTCTCTGTTTCACTGCGCAACATCCTAAGCCGGTCCATGTCCGGAGATTTCGACAATTGTTTACGCGAGTTATCCGCAATTTAACCTGGGTTAACAGTGGCCGGAAGGCGGGCAGAAATTGAAATTTGGCGCTGTCTACAATACCGCCCAGAAACTCAAGTCGGCGATCGCAAGTTTTTGTGGCTTATTGTGTCTTTTTGTCATATTAATTGTTATCGCTTGTTTTAAAGGATTGATCACAAAACTGACCTCTCAAGTCATTCCCTCAATGCCCCTCCAAGAAGATAAATATCAAGATCAGACAGAACCCCCTCCAAGAAAGAAACAAAACAATAGGGGAGCACTTAATGAACAGTGAATTCAGACAAAAATTGCAAACCAAAAAGCAAAGCGTAATCCCAATATATTTAGACTGAAGTCCCCAATCCACGCACTGACACTATGCCAAATGGTGAGGTGGAGAAAAAGGGAAAGTAAATGTAATCTAAAATACAGTTACTCACACAGCCATGTGTGAGTAGCATTCCTAGAATGGGTAACATTTCTTTAGGTTCCTTATGCTTGTAGTCAGTTTTCAATCCACGTCTGAGATGATGGTCTTCACGCGGCCCCGTGCGAGTGCTGTTATGTGAAGGTATCTTTGTCCTTCTGTGAGCAGTCTCTCCGTCGGTACAGATACACACACAAACACAGGCCAAATTTGGAGTGATAGAGTAAATATATGGTATTCGGAACTGGAATAAGAGGGGTCTAGAATGGCCCGGTCAAGGTTCCTGCACCTAATGGTGGAGTGGAGGGGGTAGGTGAGGTAAGTGATCAAAATTAAATTACATTTAACTCACATGTGTAAGTGCTCATGCTTAGAGGTTTCTTGTAGTCCTAACTAGGAAAAATAGTGATTCAGCGCTAATGCTTAAAATTATTATAGTAGTGATAGTACTGCTAAAGTGATTACAAAAATGACCTCCATATTAAAGGTCTAGGCTGCCTAGAAATATGACCGATGCAGGTCAAAAAAGAACATGAAACACAAAATCACTGGCGCCTAGATTAACCATACAACACCCAGAAAGATCCCAACGAATTGGTAGACCAGTCTTTAGTGTCAAATCAATATCTGATGATTCTTGATAGATGTCTCATACATTAAAACATAGCGTTATGACACTTTGGTCTCTCCCTCCATGCTGGACCTTAGTCTGGGTGCTCCACAGTCTGTTCACAGGGCTGGGATGCCGATGTCATGTCTGCCTGTTGCTCCGTTTGCAGACCCGCTGGTCACGTCGCATCCAAGTGATGTCACTCGCATGCACACCGGTACAGCATGTCCTCATCAAAAACTGCAGGATTAGCACAAAGCCAAACCACTTCCCAAGTGATATGAAAAGGGGAAACGCTAACAGGGGATCGGCTCCACTCCTCACAAATGTCCACAAGCTTGCTATAGTCACAAGACCACCCTACGCATTTCGTGACGCAAGTCACTTAGTCAGGGGCATGCGTGCTCATGCTCAGAGGTTTCTTGTAGTCCTTTCCTGATGGTATATACTCGGTCAGGCTCGGAGCAGTCTCCTACTCGGTTTAAATATACACACACAGCCAGTATTAGTGTGATTAAGAATGTATGGTACCATGTGCTGGCACCTGAAGGGTTAGGTGACCCAATTCAAGTACCTGCACTTGCACCAAAAGATGGAGTGTGGGAAATGGATGGGTATAAATAAGGTTGTAAAGTTTCACTCACATGGCCCTGTGTGAGTTTTTTCCTGAGAGGTTTTCTTGTGGACTTGTCCAGATGCTGTGTACTTGGTCAGGATCTCCCCTCCCTCAATACTACCAGCTTTTGAGTGAGCTTTCTCCTCAATAAGGATGTTGATGTAGATGCAGAGATGTTGAAATAAAAAATTGCTTTAATATACATAAAATAACAATCTGCACTTACAAAAAGTAAAACCTCAGTGGCACCAGAGGGATCTGCTTCCGCGTCTGTTCCAGATGGATTCCCTGCTCCCGCGTCCGGGTTTCAGGGCTGTGACGTCAACTTCCTCGTCTCCCTACGGTAGCCGCTTGGGGTCAAAAAAGATGAGCTACGCAATTCGTCACGTGACCGGGCTTCGTCAGGCTCAATATTGCTCCTCCGCAGGCTGATTCTTCCTTATAGGGTCTCTAATCAATTCGTGATTCACCCCACTTGTGGCCATTTCGTATCTAGAGTCTTTTGTCTAAGCTCCCTCAGCTGTATGTCCGTGTTGCCTGAGTATGTGCAGTGAGGAGGTTGTAGGTTCTGACATATAATCCTGTGTCCGTTTTATGCCCGCCCCCACATAAATATTCATACACAAATATTGTCAGTGCTTATAATTAAAAGCTCTACACAGCTCCCAGGCTAAAATTAATACTCAGCACGCAACATTATCAAGCCTATACTGTATATACTTAAACCCTCATTGATATGTTTTTGAATACGGGGTTCCCTGAGTTTGCAGTCCATGCTATAAATAAATAAATAATTACATAGTTACAAAGTTACATAGTAAGTAAGGATATAGGTCCATCAAGTTCAACCTATGCTAAATTTAAACAACAGATACTTTGTCCTATATCCTTACTTACTTATTGATCCAGAGGAAGGCAAACAAAAAAACCCATTAAGGGGAAAAATTAATTCTTTCCTGACTCCAAGAATTGGCAATCAGATTAATCCCTGGATCAACATCCTTCAAATGTATACTAATTTGGTATATCTCTGTATACCTTTCCCATTTAAAAAGATGTCCAACCTTTTTTTGAACAAATCTATTGTATCTGCCATCACAGTCTCCATGGGTAATGAATTCCACATTTTAACTGCCCTTACTGTAAAGAACCCTTTGTAATTAGAACCCTAAGCTTGCTGATACAAATATAGCATTTTCAGTGCTCACACAATTCAAATTACTCTGCAATAAAGCACATTCATTAGTGTATCTGTGTGATGCCGCAGGCATAAATCATTACTGGTATAATACATTACTTGTAGTAGCTGTACACTGTATAATGATTAATTAAAACTTGTTATACTTTTAAGGGATTTATACAATGATTAAAACGAATTTGAAGGATTTGACCAAAAGCTTCCTTTTTAAGAAGTAATATCTAATACTTATACTACAATTTATAAATCATACTTTTAACCGGTAATGTGTGGCTCCGTACATACAGTATATTCCCCAAATTTTTAGATACATTCAGGTATTTTAATGCTCATACTTGTGATCCTGGTTTATAATGTAAACTACCCACCGGGGTTTTACTGTTATTTACTTCAGTCCATTATAAAAGAATAAAACTGAAAAACATGTAGCAGATCAAAAAGCATTAAACATGAAGCATTAAAAAGATGTGCATCACTGTGGTTTAGCTTGTTCGCAGGGACAGATAAGAATATATATGAAAAAAAATGACTATTAAAAAGGGCTGGGCATCGCTACTAGTCATTTATACGGATTAAAACACCAGGTTCCTGTAATTATCCTAAAACCAAATATCATATAGAAATTAATAATGTTAAAAATATATAAATTAAATTAAAAAACAGATGTTAGTAAACCCATAGAGGAACAATACAAAAGAAAAAAAGGAAAAAATGGAGGGAGGAACAGAGTTCTACATCTAACCGGCTTAGGGAGACCTATCTGGATACTAGATAAAAGCCCCCAGGTCTATATCTATATTGAGTCCATTGGGTGCCAAATTCTTCATTTTGTAGATCCAGTAGGTCTCCCACTGGTACAGTCTCTATAGTGTATCTCTGCCTCTCCAGTTTGCCTCCACTCTTTCAACACCCCTAAAAACAAGACTCATGGGATTACCTTCAAGATGAAAGCTGAAGTGCCTAGACACGATGTGTGTTAAAACATGTTTTGTGATTTTGCCCATGTGTTCCAGCACGCGGACCCACAGCGGTTTGAAGTGCAGCCCACATACTGTAAACCACATGGGCATTCACGTGTGAGGATTCGCCATCGCGGTGGTCGTAGACCGTCTCCTCACCCCATGAAGCCGTCCGTGACAGACACTCAGGATGCGTGGATTCATGGTCCCAGTACATTTGCGCGGACCTTGTGCGTTCTGATCCCCGCCCGTGGATTCGGATCACGCCCCCCTCTCTGATGCACATTGGGTGTGTTCGGCCAGCCTCCCCGCTGATGCACCATTCAAGCCCCACCCCCGCTCTGGTGAGAGCCAGGATTGCCGTGGGAATGACGCGCGCTCTCTGCTTCACCCCCTGACCTCCGTGACACGCGCGGGTCGGCGAGCGATTTGTCCTGCCCCCTCTTGCCCTAAGAATCGGCGTGGGAGTGATGTGCGCCCCAAGCTCTACCCCATGGCCTCTGTGACGTGTGCTGGACGGTGTGCGAGCAGTTCAGCCCATCCCCGATTAGGCTGCATCATAGGGCACATCTGTGTGCACCAGCAGCCTATTGGCACTCACTTCCTGGTTCTGTCCTGGCTGGCTATTGGAGGCTCCTCCTATATATAAATTCAGTCTGCTCTCTATCCTTGCTGAGCATAGTCATCATTATTGTTCCTGAGACCTTGCCTTGCATTGCCTGTTAACCTCTTGTTGCCTGAACCCTGCTAGTACCTTGGACTTCGCTTCACCCACTCCTGATCTGGCTTGTACGACCATTCTCCTGTCTCCAGTGCTGACCTTGGCTAAGTACTCCAATGATCTGATACTCTCCTATCCTGAACCTGGCTACGTACCCCGACAATACGCTACTCTGCAGTCCTGAACCTGGCTACGCACTCTGACGATCTGCAACTGTTCACTCCTGATCCTGGCAAGTACTTTAACTATTCTCAAATCTGTAATCTTGACCTGGCTTTAACGACTACTCTACATCCTAGGCTCTAAAGAACCTCGCTTACCTACCCCCAACCGTTATGGGGGTGACCCTCATGAATGTCGGTTTTTTTTGAATCAATGCTTTATACAATTTGAAATGAATCCTTCACGCTTTACTGCACCGCGCGCCAAATTGTCATACATTTTTTCTCTCCTTGTAGATGACGCTCTTGTCTGGGCATCTCCCATCTGGGAGCAAAGATCCGACCTCACATAGGAATTCTGGAAAGTGTTTGATACACCCGGTCGTAACCGGTCTGCACTTTTTCCTGTTTCCCAACATAGTCGTTCAGTCACCAAATACACTCTTGAGTTTAGAACTATAGCTGCCGAGACCGACTGGAATGACGTAGCCCTGGCCACATCCTTTTAGCAAGGTTTATCGGAAACCTTAAAGGATGAATTGGCAGCCTACGATCGTCCCACCGATTTGGCAGGAGCTCATGCTGTCTGTATCAAGGTGGATCGTCGCCTCCTGGAGAGATGTTCAGAGAAGCTTTACCATCGTACCATCCCTGCCCCGATCAGTCCTGGTAAGGTGAGCTCCACTGAGATTTGAACCCTGGATACGTCCAAACCTATGCAAGTAGGAGGTACTAGTCTTTCCAAACTGAGAAATTACGATGCAAAAACACTGGCCTTTGTCTTTACTGCGGTGTTTCTGGACATTTTGCCTATTTTTGTCCCCAAAAGTCGGGAAACGCAAAGTTCCCATGAGTCCTGGGGGAGTCTCATTGTGAACGCTTTTTCTCTCCCCTATTTCTACTGACAACACGTCTCACATTCTTGTCCCCATTAAACTCTTTTGGAAGGGCTTTCAAGTATCTACGCTTGCTTTCATCGATTCAGGTGCCAGAGGAAAATTCATAGATCAAGCTTTCGCAGAACGCCATCTGGTCCCTACCAGCCACAGAAAGAAGCCCATCACTCTTGAAGCCATTGACGGACTACCTCTGCAGCCAGCATTCACCTCCTTGGAGACAGAGATGCTTCAACTCAACGTGCAAGACACACAACTGGAAAAGATCCAATTGTATGTATGTCTTTATTTGTATAGCGCCATAAAATGTACATAGCGCTTCACAGTAGTAATACATGTCATATAAATAACAAATATAAATAACAGATCATGGGAATAAGTGCTTCAGACATACTGTAAAAGTAACATTAAGGAAGGAGTCCCTGCTCCGAGGAGCTTACAATCTAATTGGTAGGTAGGGAGAACGTACAGAGACAGTAGGAGGGAATACTAGTAAGTGCGTCTGCAGGGGGCCAAGCTTTGTGTCATGTGTCCATGATTATCCAGTGCTACTCATATGCTTCTTTAAGCAGATGTGTCTTAAGGTGGGTCTTAAAGGTGGATAGCGAGGGGGCTAGTCGGGTATTGAGGGGAAGGGTATTCCAGAGGTGTGGGGCAGAAAGTGAGAAAGGTTTAAGGCGGGAGAGAGCTTTAGATACAAAGGGGGTAGAAAGAAGACATCCTTGAGAAGAACGCAAGAGTCGTGATGGTGCATAGCGAGAAATTAGGGCTGAGATGTAATGAGGGGCAGAAGAATGTAAAGCTTTAAAAGTGAGCAGTAGAATTGAGTGTGAGATACGCGATTTAATCGGAAGCCAGGAGAGGGATTTCAGCAGGGGAGACGCTGAGACAGATTTAGGAAAGAGTAGAGTGATTCTGGCAGCAGTGTTTAGGATAGATTGTAGGGGAGACAGGTGAGAGGTAGGAAGGCTGGACAGCAGGAGGTTGCAGCAATCGAGACGTGAGAGAATGAGGGCCTGAGTCAGAGTTTTGGCAGTTGAGTAACAGAGGAAAGGGCGTATCTTTGTGATATTGCGGAGGAAAAAGCGACAAGTTTTAGAAACGTTTTGAATATGAGAGGAGAATGAGAGAGAGGAATCAAGTGTGACCCCTAGGCAGCGTGCTTGGGCTACTGGGTGAATGATCGTATTTCCAATAGCAAAGTGGAAGGATGTAGTAGGGCCAGGTTTGGGAGGTAGTATAAGGAGCTCTGTTTTTGCCATGTTAAGTTTCAGTCGGCGGATGGCCATCCAGGATGATATTCCAGAGAGGCATTCAGAAACTTTGGTCTGTATAGCAGGTGTAAGGTCAGGGGTTGAAAGGTAAATTTGTGTGTCGTCAGCATAGAGGTGATATTTAAACCCAAAAGATGTGATTAGGTCACCTAGAGAGAGTGTGTAGAGAGAAAAGAGAAGGGGTCCCAGGACAGAGCCCTGGGGTACCCCCACAGAGAGATCAATAGAGGAGGAGGAGGTGTTAGCAAACGAGACACTGAAGGTACGATGGGAGAGGTAAGAGGAGATCCAGGATAAAGCTTTGTTCCGAATACCAAGAGTATGGAGAATGTGAAGGAGAAGAGGGTGGTCCACGGTGTCGAATGCTGCAGAGAGGTCGAGTAATATGAGCAGAGTGTAATGACCTCTGTCTTTGGCAGCGTGGAGGTCGTCAGTTATTTTAGTGAGGGCTGTTTCAGTAGAGTGAGCAGTGCGGAAGCCAGATTGTAGAGGGTCTAGTACAGAATAGGTGTTGAGAAAGTGTAGCAATCGAGAGAATACAAGACGTTCAAGGAGTTTGGAGGCAAAAGGCAGGAGGGAGACAGGTCGATAGTTAGAAGGACAGGTAGGGTCAAGCTTGCTGTTTTTGAGTAATGGTATAACGGTTGCATGCTTGAAGGATGAAGGAAAGGTACCAGAGTAGAGGGAAGAGTTAAAGATCTGTGTGAGCATAGGGATTATAGAAGGAGCAAGAGGATTTAGGAGATGGGAGGGAATGGGATCAAGAGGGCAAGTGGTAGAGGGAGAAGAGGAGATCAGCAGTGATACATCCTCCTCCGAGATAGCAGAAAAAGAGTCAAGAAAGACAGGAGGAGAGTTGGGAAGCATTGTGGGATGGGAGGAGGCAACAGATGGGATGTTCTGCCGTATAGACTCCACCTTTTTCTTAAAAAAGTCAGCAAAGTCCTGAGGTAAGATGGAGGAAGAAGAGGAGGCAGCTGAGGGTGGTCTGAGTAGAGAGTCAAAGACAGAAAAGAGACGGCGTGGGTTAGACTTGTGTGTGTTGATTAGTGATGAAAAGTAGGTTTGTTTAGCCTGAAAGAGGGCAGAGTTGAAACAGGATAGCATAAATTTGTAGTGAATGAAGTCTGCGAGCGTATGAGATTTCCTCCAGAGGCGTTCAGAGGAACGAGTGGAGGAACGCAGCATGCGTGTGTGGGAGTTTAGCCAGGGTCTGGGGTTAGAAGGGCGAGGACGGCAGAGAGAAAGTGGGGCATGAAGATCAAGAGAGGAAGATAATGCAGAGTTGTAGTTCCTGACCAGGTTGTCAGGGTCTGAAGCAGAACTGAGAGAGGAGAGGGAGGAGCGTAAAGTGGAATCAAGAGCTGGGAGGTTAATAGAGCGCAGGTTTCTGCAAAAACGAGGGCGAGATGGAGATGGAGATGGAGAGAAGCGAGAGAGAGAAAATGAGATGAGGTGATGGTCAGAGAGAGGAAAAGGGGAAATGGAGAAATCAGAGAGAGAGAAGTTTTTAGTGAAAACCAGGTCTAAGTAGTGGCCATCCTTGTGGGTGCTGGCTGCAGTCCACTGTTGAAGGCCAAAAGAAGAGGTTAGAGAAAGAAAGCGGAAAGCCCAAGGGAGAGAGGGGTCATCAATGTGGCAGTTGAAGTCCCCAAGGAGAAGAACAGGGGAGTCTGAGGAGAGAAAGAAAGAGAGCCAGGATTCAAAGTGAGAGAGAAAGGCAGAAGGGGGATGAGTAGAGGAAGATGGGCGATAGATGACCGCCACATGGACCGGGAGAGGAGAGAAGATCTGGACTGTGTGAGCCTCGAAGGAGGGAAAAGCAAGAGAGGGGGGAATAGAAACTGTTCTGTAACGGCAGAGAGAGGAGAGCAGGAGCCCCACGCCTCCACCCCTGCCACCAGGGCGTGGAGTGTGGGAGAAGGAAAGGCCACCATAGGAGAGGGCAGCTTCCAGAGCAGAGTCAGACTGAGTGAGCCAGGTCTCAGTTATAGCAAAGAGAAGCAGGGAGTGAGAGAGAAAGAAGTCATGCACAGAGAGGAACTTGTTAGAGAGGGAGCGAGCATTCCAAAGGGCACAGGAGAGAGGGAGAGAGGAGGGAGGGTGGCAGGGGATGGGTATGAGGTTGGAGGGGTTTACACCAGAAGGAGTAGAAGTTGCATGTGGAAGGTGAGGACGAGAGCAAGTAGAAATAAGGCAGGGACCAGGATTGGGAGAGATATCCCCAGAAGCAAAGAGGAGAAGCATGGATAGAAAGAGGATGTGTGAGGATGATTTGTAGGGGTGTGTTTAAGTGCAGGCGGCATAACTGTGTGGTGACAGAGGGCGCAGGTAAGAGAGGAGTTCATGTGAACTGAGAAGTGGTGAAGTAAGGAGAGATGGCGAAATATGAATAGAGTTAGAGACATGATGAGGCTGGTGGAAGGAAGTGCATAATTTGAAAATAAGTGAGGTTACAGTAAATATAAAAAGTAAAGGTGGCATCACAGCAATAGCAATGTGTTGAGATGTGCAGTGTGGGATGATAACCTCCTTTCCAGCGTAGTTCAAATGCAGGAATCAGAAGCAGTAGATTGTGTCCACTTTTTCCACTTCTTCTTGAACTTCCTTTTTAAACTTCCATACTACTTTAAAGATTTCTACTTAAAAGCATTCCTGCTTAAGAGCAAAGGCTGCAAGCAGCAATGGCTGTTGTAAGTTTACTTATATACATTTAGAAAGTCACCTGGTTGGTATAACAAACTTAATTAGCACATGTGAGGGTAGTTAAACCAAATTGTTTTTCAAAGGTGGGTGTTGTCTTGCACAAGTGTGAAAGATGAATTAAATTAAGGCAATAGGGGGATGATTTCCACACAGACAATTTGAGATGTTTTTACCTAAATTGAACTAAAATTAGCTAAATAGACAGCAGGGTATGAGGATTGCAGGACACACAGACAATTTGAGATGTTTTTACCTAAATTGAACTAAAATTAGCTAAATAGACAGCAGGGTATGAGGATTGCAGGACACACAGACAATTTGAGATGTTTTTACCTAAATTGTACTGAAATTAGCTAAATAGACAGCAGGGTATGAGGATTGCAGGACACACAGACAATTTGAGATGTTTTTACCTAAATTGAACTAAAATTAGCTAAATAGACAGCAGGGTATGAGGATTGCAGGACACACAGACAATTTGAGATGTTTTTACCTAAATTGAACTAAAATTAGCTAAATAGACAGCAGGGTATGAGGATTGCAGGACACACAGACAATTTGAGATGTTTTTACCTGAGAAAAGACAAGAGATGAGATGAGATGAGAAGCAGATCAATGGTTCCAACTTCCTTTTTAAACTTCCATACTACTTTAAAGATTTCTACTTAAAAGCATTTCTGCTTAAGAGCAAAGGCTGCAAGGCTCCAATTCAATGTTATCCACACTCCTTCCATCAGTGTGATCCTCGGCTAGCAATAGATGAAACTGTCCTGCGCTCAGGCCGTCGTCCAGCATAATTAGTGTCAACGAAAGAAAAAAAGATAAACCGGCGCGTTACAAGTCCAAAGAGATGACTACCAGAGTCCAAATAAGGGGAGTGATGTCCAAATAATGATTCAAATGATATCAACTGGTGATTATCCTCCGTGGACAGGTGAACATGTGGGAATAAACACTAAGAGAATTATAGTGCAATACGTCAGTGAATTACACACACACATGAACACAGCATGACATGACAGTACAGACACACAAGACCAACTAGACAAACAATGGCAAGGCTAAAAATTAAGTAAAAGCTATTTAATAAAATATGAGACAACAAATAGTAAGAGTACAAGGGGACTATGAGAGAACCAGGTCCAGAAGGTGTAAAATCGAAGCCCTACTTACAAAACTCAGATTGTAAATACGCATTGATTGTTAGGAAACGGCACGATAACTCCTGCTATTCCTCTGCACCACGCCACTTAAGCGACCTCCTGCAGCTCCCTGCTTGCTTCGGATGAATTCACCGTCACTTGGGGGCGGGTCCTGTGGATGCGTGCTTTAACAATATCCTCCGTTCACAGTTGTAATCCGGCCGCGTCACTCAAGTCTCTCCTCAACAACAACAGATTTAAAATGAAACTTCCCAACGCGTTTCGTGCGCTTGCGCACTTCCTCAGGGGTAGGGGTGGTGCAACAGAAGTCATGGTATAAATACACAAGCCTGGAAATTGATTGGCTTGTTATACCTAAAACTGATTGCCACCATAATTGACATAGTTGTAATACCACCACAAATAGCCTTGCTAACATATAAAACAACATCACACAATACATAAAACATAAAACAATAAAAGATAAAGCATTGGATTTAAATAAAACCCATATGAAAAGATACTCATTTTAAAAATGCTTATTTATAAAAATGCTTATTTATAAAAATGCCTTCAGTTCAAAGTCTATGTTCAGGCCAAATGGAGAAAGTGTTTTAAGTTCATAGATCCAGTATGCTTCACGCATACTGGCTTGTTTCAATCTATTACCACCTCTCCAGTTGGCCTGAACTACCTCAATAGCACAACAGAAAAATCCTCTGGGGTTTTTATCATGACACATGAGAAAGTGATGTGAAACACTATGGGTGACCAGTCCCTTCTTAATGTTATAGATGTGCTCGTACACTCTCCTCTGAAAAGTTCTCCCTGTTCTGCCTACATACTGCAAGCCACAAGGGCATTGCAGTAAGTATATTACGAACACGGATTGACAACTGATGAATGTATTGATAGGATATATCCTAGAGGTTACAGAAGATTTAAATGATTTAACATTATGACTTTATGAGCAAGCTATACATTTAGCACATGTGAAAAAACCTTTAGTACTCACTGTCTGTTTGTGTCTAGAATGGTTTAATGGACAGCTGGGGGGCAATTTGGACTTTAGATTATTGGCCCTAGTAAATATAATACTCGGTTTTTGTGGAAGGATTTCCACCAAAGTGTCATCTTTAAGTAATATTGGCCAATACTTACAAAAAAATTGTCTTATCTTAGGCGCCATCTCATTATACTGAGTGATGAACGATACCTGCTGCTTATGCTTGGTCACCTATTTGTCCTTATATTCTAATAATGTCTCTCTTTCAATACCATTAACTTGTCTTAGAGCCTCATCTAGGAGACTCTCATAGTATTTTCTTTCAATGAATTTATCTTTTAATTCTTTCGCCTGAATATCAAATGTCTCATTCTCTGAACAGTTACGTTTAAGACGTACCATCTGACCCTTCGGAATGTTCTTTAGCCACTGAGGGTTATGCTGGCTATCTGCCCTTAGATAATTGTTGGCATGTACCGGCTTGAAGAATGTTTTAGTGTGAAGTGCACTATTTTTAACATAAATGTGAAGGTCTAAAAAATCTATATGCTCTGTGCTGAAATTACAAGTGAATCTCAAATTTCTATCATTACAATTCAGATAAGTGCAAAATGCATCAAATGATGACTGACTGCCTGACAAGACGAACACCACATCATTGATGTGGCGCCGCCAGAGCACCAGGTTTGCCCCAAGGGGACAGTTGTTCCAGATGAAATCCTCTTCCCAACTGTCCATAAATAGATTGGCATAACTTGGGGCAAATCTGGTGCCCATAGCAGTACCACACTTCTGAATGTAATAATGGGCAGCCTAGCCCAGAATCAAGGGTCAGTATTATAAGGGTCATTTACCCAATTCACTATTTTTAGCGCTGTTCACACCATCTTTTTTCCTTTAGTGTCAACAAAAGTCACATAGGAAGGAGCAGGGAGTTATAATGGACCAAAAGTGAGGTCAAAGCTTGGGAAGGAAACCTTACCTATGGAAGCTACCTTGCAGACCTCGGTCCTATTCTCCTCTGTGTTCCGAATCCTGGCGTGCAGCCTTCTGTGTGTATTGCATAGGAGAGAAGGGAATCCAGCGCCACAACCCGTGACAGAATCCAAGGCACTTCCGGTTGATTTGAAAAAACTTTATTCAGCTCACAAACGAACAACAGGCTACACCACAGTCTCCCCCTCAACACGTTCATGCTCGAATCAGCGCTTCGTCTTGGAGTGGGGAGCTGTGGTCTGAGCCTGCATATTTATGCTAAAAAAGCCCGCGAAAAACGGGTTTTAAATATTAACCTCTGAGGTACCAGTACCATGATAACTTGTAACGCGTACACAACTATCCTAATACAATTATATATCATTGCTATCTTTGAACTTAGTACACATAAACACTTGTCTCACTCTGAATTACAGTGGATATAGGAGAGAAAGGACCCAATTTAGCACTCGAGTTCACACTCTGTGTTGTTTAGTGATTGAATTAAAAACATGATCTTTATTAAACAACATATAAAAAAAAAAGTCCAACGACGTACTGAAGGTGAGTTGATCCTAAATATAGAAAGCCATATTGGCTCTGGATCAAAAAAGTTAATATGTGCCAGATGGTTTTAATAAACCACTGGTACTGTTGCAACACAGTGATCCTAATGCGAACCTGTGTAGTAGGTGATTAAAACAGGGGTGTCCGGGTAAGTACTGGGATTGCAGGTCACAGTATCATAGTAATTCTGTATAAGATGTGACCCAACTGATAAACATAAAAACAAATATACCATGTATATCAGTAGTGGTATTGCTTGATCAGCTATGCTTCTCTATGATAGTTAGTATGCCCCTATCAGTGACACATGACCTGAGGTAACCCTCTGGATATTGTACTCCTGGGTGTATATACCTATGTTAACCAGCGTGGTTCTAGTCAGAGAGTGATGTCCTGGCTATGGTTGTAACAGTAGGTCAGTATCCCAGTGTGGGAGACACTGATAGTAGGGGCAGGTAGGTAGCTCTTTTAATAAGGGTTTTTAAACAGAGAGATGCGTGATTGTAGAAGCTGAAGTGAACCTCACGGATATGCAGCAGCACACCAACGCGTCAGAGCAGCTATGGTGTACTGCAGGTGAGGCTGCTCAGTGCTAAGATACCGGAGCACTATCCCTAAAACCACTTTGAAGAGGCTAACAGTGACCGTCGGGGCACTTATAGCCTATGTGAAACTGCACTCGCAGACTACCGCATTAACTCGCGGTCACACAGATACATGCGGAGGCAGTCCTGATCTGCGCGTGCATGTATGTACAGAGAGCCGACGCGCGCGTTTCGCGAGGGGCTTTTTCAAGGCAAAGGGTTAGTATCATTGAGGATACCCTGCAGGTAGGCAGGTATATATAGGGCCCCCAGTGATGACGTCATAAGTTAACCCCTGGTGTGCCAAGGTATGTTTGGTCCTGAGATGAAGCACAGTAAGTATACCAATGTTTTTAACTACATATCCAGCACACTATTAATGAATAATAAAGATCTGACTCAATTTTGTGTTATTCTTGCCTTATTGTCAGAAACTGGCAGAGTGAAGTGATAATTCACTTCAGATCTGCTGCAGGGGTAGTGGAAGTGATGTCCAAAATGATCATGTACATATAAGCACTATGTTCTACTGTCAGGGTCCAGAGGAAGCCCTGTGATATAAAATTATGTCACCGCTCTAAGGTGGTGATAATCTGTGTACAGGATTGGGGAACTGCCTGTTTTTACAATCATGGCTATAATGGTTGGTATATATTCATGTGCAGATGGTGATGTCACGGAGCTGTGTATACGGTGAGTATGACAGAATTTCAAATAGTGTCTGAATAGAGAGGTATACCCTGCCTATAGGAATGGGGTGTAAAGGAACCCTTCATTCAGGCCTCTAGGTGCCAATGTCCCCAAAGTGTATATCCATTTGGCTTCTATTTGGAGGAGAACTTTGTCCCAATCTCCTTTCCGCATACCCTTTGTTGGATGGTCAATCCCACAGAAGGTGACGGCCTTGAGATCTCCACCATGACATAGATTGACGTGTCTTGACAGGGGTTTATCGGTCTTATTCCTCACGGTGCCTATGTGTTCAAGTACCATCTGTTTAAGACATCTGCTTGTTTTGCCCACATAGACTTTGCCACAGACACATTTGCCTTGGTATATGACACCTGTACTGAGGCAGTTAATGAAACTGCGTATAGGGTACGTTTTGGTGTCATTCCAGTTTCCAAATTGTTTTGTGGTGTTCATGTACTGGCATGCCTTGCATCGCTGGCATGTATACAATCCAGTGGGTTTTGGTGGTATCCATGTTCTTGGTTTCTCCTCCTCATAGTGGCTGTGGACCAACAGGTCCCGCAAGTTCTTAGCTCGTCTGCTTGTCATGGATGGACGATCTTTGGTGACACCTTTAAGAAGATCATCTGCTCTTAGGATGTGCCAGTGTCTCTCCAGAATGGCCCTTGCCTGAGGCCACTCATGGTTGAATGTGCCTATAAAGCGGATCACTTTGTCAGATAGGCTAGGTGGTTTATCCTTGATCAGGGATTGGCGTGAGGTGAATTTTGCTCTTTTATAAGCCTTTTTTATGGTCTTCCGGCTATACCCTCTATCCACAAAGCGTTGCATCATTATTTTTGACTGTTTTTCCCTTGAGGATAAGGTCATTGACAAAAATGAACTAAGCTATATATGGGTCAAAACACCGAAAATAGCTACCTTCTATAGCCTGCCCAAACTACATAAAAACAAGATCCCCCCCCCCCGGGCAGACCGATAGTGTCTTAAACAGAGGGTACTTGAACACATAGGCACCGTGAGGAATAAGACCGATAAACCCCTGTCAAGACACGTCAATCTATGTCATGGTGGAGATCTCAAGGCCGTCACCTTCTGTGGGATTGACCATCCAACAAAGGGTATGCGGAAAGGAGATTGGGACAAAGTTCTCCTCCAAATAGAAGCCAAATGGATATACACTTTGGGGACATTGGCACCTAGAGGCCTGAATGAAGGGTTCCTTTACACCCCATTCCTATAGGCAGGGTATACCTCTCTATTCAGACACTATTTGAAATTCTGTCATACTCACCGTATACACAGCTCCGTGACATCACCATCTGCACATGAATATATACCAACCATTATAGCCATGATTGTAAAAACAGGCAGTTCCCCAATCCTGTACACAGATTATCACCACCTTAGAGCGGTGACATCATTTTATATCACAGGGCTTCCTCTGGACCCTGACAGTAGAACATAGTGCTTATATGTACATGATCATTTTGGACATCACTTCCACTACCCCTGCAGCAGATCTGAAGTGAATTATCACTTCACTCTGCCAGTTTCTGACAATAAGGCAAGAATAACACAAAATTGAGTCAGATCTTTATTATTCATTAATAGTGTGCTGGATATGTAGTTAAAAACATTGGTATACTTACTGTGCTTCATCTCAGGACCAAACATACCTTGGCACACCAGGGGTTAACTTATGACGTCATCACTGGGGGCCCTATATATACCTGCCTACCTGCAGGGTATCCTCAATGATACTAACCCTTTGCCTTGAAAAAGCCCCTCGCAAAACGCGCGCGTCGGCTCTCTGTACATACATGCACGCGCAGATCAGGACTGCCTCCGCATGTATCTGTGTGACCGCGAGTTAATGCGGTAGTCTGCGAGTGCAGTTTCACATAGGCTATAAGTGCCCCGACGGTCACTGTTAGCCTCTTCAAAGTGGTTTTAGGGATAGTGCTCCGGTATCTTAGCACTGAGCAGCCTCACCTGCAGTACACCATAGCTGCTCTGACGCGTTGGTGTGCTGCTGCATATCCGTGAGGTTCACTTCAGCTTCTACAATCACGCATCTCTCTGTTTAAAAACCCTTATTAAAAGAGCTACCTACCTGCCCCTACTATCAGTGTCTCCCACACTGGGATACTGACCTACTGTTACAACCATAGCCAGGACATCACTCTCTGACTAGAACCACGCTGGTTAACATAGGTATATACACCCAGGAGTACAATATCCAGAGGGTTACCTCAGGTCATGTGTCACTGATAGGGGCATACTAACTATCATAGAGAAGCATAGCTGATCAAGCAATACCACTACTGATATACATGGTATATTTGTTTTTATGTTTATCAGTTGGGTCACATCTTATACAGAATTACTATGATACTGTGACCTGCAATCCCAGTACTTACCCGGACACCCCTGTTTTAATCACCTACTACACAGGTTCGCATTAGGATCACTGTGTTGCAACAGTACCAGTGGTTTATTAAAACCATCTGGCACATATTAACTTTTTTGATCCAGAGCCAATATGGCTTTCTATATTTAGGATCAACTCACCTTCAGTACGTCGTTGGACTTTTTTTTTTATATGTTGTTTAATAAAGATCATGTTTTTAATTCAATCACTAAACACCACAGAGTGTGAACTCGAGTGCTAAATTGGGTCCTTTCTCTCCTATATCCACTACAGTTTATACCCAAAGCACCGTTCATAATACCACTTCATTTAGGCTGTAGCAGGGGTTCCCCTACTGTCTCACTCTGAATTACAAAAGGATATTGCACAGTACTGGTAATCTAACAAATATAAAATAAAAACACTGTATGCAATATATCTAGAAGTAAAGAGCATTGAGGACAACATAAACAATTAACCCCTTATTGAAGACAAGGTCTGGTAATTAGACTTTATCCGTTTAGCTCTATTGTTAATAATAACATATTAGAGAATAATACAAATAATAAATGGGTATGTGAGTCTTGAATGACAGAAAGAAGGAAGAGGTGGGGGAAGGGGGAGGTGGTGAGGGAAAGGGGGGGTTGGGGGAGGGGGGAAGGGGGGAAGGGAGGGATGGGGGTGGAAGGGGGGGAAGGGAGATCAAGGGATGAACAATAAGATAGAGGCAACACAGACATAATTAAAATAAATATTAAACACTAATACCAATGATTAAGAGAAAAAAATCATAAAGAATTACAAAGCAAAATCAAAAAATGTCAAAGGAAACAACGCAGGTCCCATTCAGTATTTAGACCATTGGGTTGCAGTGTTTTCAGCGTGAAGATCCAATGTGCTTCACGCTGTTGTAATATTTTAATGCGGTCACCACCTCTGCGGGGCAAAGAAATATGTTCTAACCCCACACACTGTAGTGATCCCACTGAACCCAATGGACAAGTACTGAAATGATAGGATACTGGGTGCAACATGTCTTTGTTACGTATAAGCCTTAAGTGTTCAAGAATACGTATCTTGAGAATTCTACTTGTAAGGCCTACGTACTGTTTGTTGCATTTACATATTAAAAGATATACAACAAAATCTGTTTGACATGAGATAAAGGATTTAATTTTGAACCTTCGTGTTCCGTCTCTATCCGAAAAATGGGTTGATTTAATCATATCTGGACAAATTTTGCATTGTCCACATTTGATCCTCGGCTACCCTGGCTACAGATACACAACCCTCGGGAAGATTGGCTCAATAAGGAACCCATTCAATGCAGCATCTTTTGCCACAAGAACTGCATCCTGGAAGCAAGTAGCATCGGGGGTACCACCGTGTCCAGGAGAAGGAAAAGGTACAATTACCAGAAGAGTACGCTGAGTTTCGGGATGTCTTCGATAAGGTCAGATCGGAGATTCTTCCCCCTCACCGCCCGTTCCATTGTCCCATCGATCTGCTTCCAGGGACCACACCTCATAGAGGGACTTCCTATCCAATGTCTATGCCCGACACCAAGGCAATGAAAGAGTACATTGCGGAAAACTTACAGGAGGGGTTTATTCGTAAATCTACCTCTCCTCCGGGCACAGGGTTTTTCTTTGTGAAGAAGAAGGACAGGAACTACTGGTCCCTTAACAAGATCACCATAAAAAAACGCTATCCCTTGCACCTTATCAATGAACTGTTTGACCGATTACAAGGAGCTAGTATCTTTTCAAAGTTTGATTTACGAGGTGCCTATAATCAGGTCAGGATCCGTCAGGGTTATCAATAGAAGATGGCTTTCAATACCAGAGATGGACATTATGAGTATTTGGTCATTCCTTTTGGTCTGTGCAATGCCCCAACCGTGTTTCAGGATTTTGTAAATGAAGTTTTCAGAGATCTCCTCAACTCTTTTGTAATCGTTTATCTTGATGACATTTTAATTTTCTCCAAATCCAGACAGGAACACATCTCTCATGTGAAACAGGTGCTCCTTCGCTTACGCCAAAACAAACTTTTTGCTAAGCTGGGGAAATGTCATTTAAATCAAACATCAACCACTTTTCTAGGCTACATAATTTATGATACCAGCATCACTATAGGTCCCGTCAAGGTCAAAGCTGTCCTACACTGGCTACAACCTACCACCCTGAAGGCAGTACAACACTTCCTTGGATTCTCAAACTATTACCTTAGGTTTATCCCAAAAAAATATTCTCTAGAGGCTCCACTTGAGGAATTAACCAAGAATAGAGCGGACCCTGTTTCATGGTCTGTTGCTGCTCTCCAGTTTTTCGCCCGTCTAAAAAAAGCCTTTGTATCTGCCCCCATTCTCATTCATCCTGATCCTAAACTTCCTTTTACCCTTGAGGTCAACGCCTCAGATGTGAGCAAAGACGCCGTTCTGTCCCAAAGGAAGAATTCCCTGTCCAGGTTGCATCCTCGTGCATTTAAAAAAAATAATTCTCCGGCCCAATGCAACTATGATGTCGGGAACCGGGAACTCTTGGTCATGAAGCTAGCTCTTGAAGAATGGAGACACCTGCTTGAGGGCACTGTAGATCCGATAACCATCCTCACGGATAATAAGAACTTGCTTTACCTTAAGGTGCACACCGCCTGGGAGCCCGTCAAGCCAGATTGTCACTGTTTTTCTCTAGGTTTAATTTCATAATTTCCTACCTTCTCGGATCCATGAATATTAAAGCTGACGCTCTTTCTCGACAATTCTCCCTGGATGACAAGACTGAGGATTAGCAAAAACCTATTTTACCGCCCAAATGTATTCTCTCCGCCACATCATTTGGAACACTCAAGGACATTGTCCGCCAACAAAGCCACCCCTCCTGGCATCTCTCCTCCAGAGGACCGTCTCTTCACGTCACACCTACACCATAAGAATGTCCTAGAATGGAGTCATTCATCCAAATCTGCAGGCCATCCCGGCACCAAAATGACCTTGGACCTCATCTCTCGCATCTTTTAGTGGCCAGGAATGCAAAAGGACATAAAGAATTTTGTAGCTGCGTGTCCTACATGTGCTAGGACTAAAACTCCCAGGATACCTCCTACAGGTCTCCTTCAACCTTTACCTATTCCGGATCGGCCATGGACACATTTGTCTATGGATTTCATTGTGGACTTGCCTAGTTCCAAGTGTATGGACACGATTCTTGTAATAGTAGACCGTTATTCGAAGCAGGCCCATTTCATACCACTCAAGGGCCTGCCCAACTCTCCCAGATTAGCTGACATCTTAATCAGGGAGATCTTTCGATTACATGGAGTACCCTTGGAAATAGTTTTAGATAGAGGATCGCAATTAATTTCTCATTTCTGGCGCTCGTTTTGTCTCCAGCCAGGTATCGCCCTCCATTTCTCGACGGGATCCCACCCACAGACCAATGGCCAAACGGAAAGAACCAACCAGTCCCTTGAACAGTATCTACGTTGCATTCCGTCGAATTCCCAAGATAACTGGGCGGAACTCTTACCCTGGGCAGAATTCGCCCACAATAACGCACGAAGCAGCTCTACCCTGGAGTCGCTGTTCTTCGTTAATTACGATTTCAACCATTCCACTCTTCCTCTTGCTTTACCTTCCTCAGGGGTCTCAGCGGCAGATGACAGGATAAAGACCTTACTGGACCTTACTGAAAAAGATTTAGGTCAACATCAGGCAAGCAGACAATAGGCAAAAGAATCAGGCAGATCGCCACCGCAGACAAGCTCTGGACCTTAAACCTGGTGACAAGGTCTGGTTGTCATCCAGGAACATCAGGCTTACGGTACCCTCTATGAAGTTCGCACCCAGATTTCTTGGACCCGTTGTGATTTCCGAAAGGATCAATCCAGTGGCGTACCGTCTCGCTCTCCAGCCTTCCATGAAGGTTCTCTTGGTATTTCACGTTTCTCTTCTCAAATCGGTGGTCCAGAATGCCTTATCAGTTCCAGTGTCTCCCCCCACCCCTCATGGTTCAAGGACAACTGAATAAGAGATCCAATCAAGTGGGTGCGCAAATGGATCCATGTAACAGTTCCTGGCTAGGGGCACTAGTTGCCAAAAGGAAAAGTTTGTTCAGTCCTTACAGGGTTTATTCGGGAACCTTTAGGTCTAACGAATTCCATAAGTGGGGCACAAGCCTTGGTAACAATGTAATTAACCCCTCACACTGCAGAACCGCTGAGCTGGAACTTGGTAAAATCTTAGATGAATCTGCTAGGGACTGGCCAGCAGGCATTTTTATAGGGTTAAAGGTCCTATACCTACCTGGCACAACCAATCCCGCCCGTGGGAACATTTCTCCCACATCCCCAGCTTGCCAGTACTTTGCAAAAAGGACAGAAGTTGCTTTCTGGTTAGCACGGAGCAGACATTAACCTCACAACTGAACTCCTTAGCATGCCAGGTCCAACCCCCTTACCTGGCGACACTAAGTCTGGGGTTTGGCCACCAAGTGTGAAGTACCCATACTTTACACCGGTATCTGATACTTACAATATACCAGCCATCTTAACACCTGGGACCACTGAGGCTTTTCAACTCCAAAGTTCTCATAGACATTGAGGCACCAACTCTGCAGGGTGCCCCTGAAGTACGGAGATGAAAATTCCCTCAGCTCATTCACCCGTAACATATTTGCATGTTAAAAGATTTATTCCCAGGCTGACAGAAAAAGTTTCCTGCCTGTACATTTAAAAACACCAGTAAAATGCAATTTATTTATAAAAGTATGTTCTGCTTATGCAACTATTATAAACCTTATGTAATGGGTATTCCACCCAAACGCATACAGAGTGTGTGTGCGGGGAACCTTATTTTACCAGGTGTGGTGCGTTATACCTGTCAGGCTCACGGGAGGCCTGAGCCTCCGCTAGTGAGAGCCTGGGGTGAATCTCTGGAACGTTCTGGTTTTCAGCGCTTCCACCTGTGTAGGGCTCTAGGATTGTAGAAGGTTGCCTACACAGGACCCACATATACAATAAGCACATACACGGAGATGTATATAACCACTTTACTGTAAATGCAGAATAACTGTAATTCTTGATATCAGTATCAACAATACCACTATGATCCTTATAATACTACTCCCCCTAGGGGATAACTCCACACCATGTACCAAATGTCATTCACTCCACTAGGAGTGTACCTTGCACCCACCACGTGTACTCCCACACCGTGTCCACAGTTAACCCCTTTGTCCCGTGGTCAGCGCTGCCACTATGTGAGAATATGTATGGTTTGTTTGTGCACTTATAAAGGTACCTGCCGAGTGCTCCTGCACTCGGGCCTGCAATCAACTTCGAAAAGGTTCCGCCATGTCACGGGAGACTCCTGTGGCGGGTAGGATCTCGGTGGCCAGAACAGCATGAGCGTAGTAGGGGTCACAAGCAGGGGTCCGAGGCAGGCGGCAGGTAGCGAAGTCAGTTAATAAGCAGGGGTCCGAGGCAGGCGGCAGGTAGCGAAGTCAGGTAACAAGCAGGGGTCCGAGGCAGGTGGCAGGTAGCGAAGTCAGGTAACAAGCAGAGGTCGGCAACGAGGAGACTGGAACAGGACAGGCAGGCGGGATAGGGACTGAGAACAGGGAGCAGGGACTGAGACCGGGGAGCAGGAACAAACAGGGACAAGCCAGATTACTAGCAAGGACCTTTACTGTGAACAGACTATAATACAGGTACAGGTACATAAACAGATCAGGATCAAAGACAGGCATGTGCATGGGAGTCTGACTTGAAGCAAAGGCAAACACAACAGACAGGAAGAAAACTATAAAGGACAGAGACAGGAGCAACAAGAAGACAGACAGACAGAGGAATCCAGAGCCAACAGAAGGCAGCAGCACACCCAGTGGACAAGGAAGCTATGGCTAGGCAGGAGGTCTAGGCGATCCTGACACGCCGCTTGGTGATCCCGTCTGCGATCCGGTCCTTTCTTGCCTGAGGGTCCGCCAGGGGTGATCCCACCCTGGAGATAGTCCTTTTCTCTTTGGGCGTAGGCTTGAGCCCAAGCCTCCCCTCGATTAGCGCAGCATCCGCTGTGTCACTAACCAACACTGGTACTAAGGTGGCAGTGTCCCTAACCTAGGGCCTGTCCCTGTAGCACTATAAGCTGTGAGGGGCTCAGGACATAACTGGGGCCTAGGGGGCTGCTGGCCTAATGCAGAGGGTCGCAGACCCCTGCACTCACCTCCTTCCCCCTAGCTTCCTGGTTCTGACTGCCGAAAACCCCCGCAAAATGTATCTATATCTCCTGCAGGGCAATCCTCCAGCCCTATTGGCTCTCTGGCGTCACGTGGGGTGCTCCCGAGGCTCATGGAACTTGTAGTCCCTTCCAAGAGCCTGTCCCTTGTAGGCTAGAGTTTGCGCGCTCTCACTGCGCATGCGCAATGTCTCTGGCTGGCCGCCGCATGTGGGGACTCACTGCGCATGCGCGAGCAAAGCAAAGATAGTGGCGCCCTGCTCGGAAGCCGCCGGGGACCTCTGAAACGCTGAAGCACTCCCTGCACTGGCCCCCACCCTCCAGAAGTGCTGGCGGGTCTATCGAGTGACCCCCGGCAGCAGAGGAAACGAAGGGGGGGGGGTCGCGGGGCAGCGGTAACGCAGATGGGACCTGGTTACACTTATATGTATGTGTATGGTTTCTTTGTTCCTAGCTTCTCTCCAAGAATTATATTGCTTGCTCACTCCTAGCGCGAGTTAGCCACAATTGGACAGGCTGTAATGTGGTCTGTGGTTTAACCCAGTTCCCAAGCCAATATACTTTCCCCTTTCAAGTTAAATGGCTAACAAGACCGGTAGATACACTTTGACAGAAAAGCACTTCAACTAAATCGCAAACCATTTATCCAATTGACCTTGTGATTTAGAGGTCTACGGCTTAGAAATTGATTCCTGTACTTCAAAGTGGCCACCCTTTCATAAGCACGCTTCTTCAATCAGCACTTGGTTTAGTACTATCAGCTCCCCCTTGTGTCGCAAATACAATTGACACCGTTTACATACATTTCTATCACTGCAGCTATGGACTGAGCTGCAAAATGGGGACAAAAAAAACAGTGTAGAGGAAAACATGTCAGTGTAGTGAACATACAGTTAACCCTTCCGTCTCAACACAATTTAGGGTTAATCAGCCAGGTATAATGCCTTTATTAGTGGCCTGATTAACCCCCTATCGCCCAGCCTGCTTACAAGCCTTGCAGGTAAAGCAATGAAAAAAACCTTGGGTTGAGGGACCCAGTGTTGGTTGTGTTTTATTGCTTCCTTTCTGAAAATGCTTGGAGCTAGTTTCCCTTTTATACTGTTGGCTTTTGTAGTTTATCTCCTTCCATTTTTTCCTTTTTTAATTTTTTCCTCTTTTAATAGTCCTTTTTCAATAGTCTTTTTTTTATATATATTCTTATCTGTCCTGTGAACCAGCTAAACCACAGTGATGCACATCTTTTTAATGCTTAATGTTGAATGTTTTTTGATCTGCTACGTGTTTTTATCAGTTTTATTATTTTATAATGACAGAATTAAATAACAGTAAAACCCCAGTGGGTAGTTTACATTATAAACCAGGATCACAAGTATGAGCATTAAAATACCTGAATGTCTCAAAAACTTTGGGGAATATATGTACGGAACCACACATTACCAGTTAAAAGTATCATGATTTAAAAATTGTACAGTAGTATACTGTATTAGAAATTACTTCTTAAAAAGGAAGCTTTGGTCAAACCCCTCAAATGAGTTTAATCATTATATATATCCCTTAAAAGTATAACAAGTTTTAATTAATGATAATATACAGCTACTACAAGTAATGTATTACACAGTAATGATTTTTGCCTGGAGCATCACACAGATATACTAATGAATGTGCTTTATTGCAGAGTAATTTGGATTGTGTGAGCACTGGAAACGCTATTTTTGTATAAGCAAGCTTAGGGTTCTGATTATTTATTTATTTATAGCATGGACTGCAAACTCAGGGAACCCACGTTCAAAAACATATCAATGAGGGGTTAAGTATATGTAGGCTTGATAATGTTGCATGCTGAGTACTAATTTTAGCCTGGGAGCCATGTCGGGCTTTGAATTATAAGCACTGACAATATTTGTGTATGAATATTTATGTGGGGGGGCATAAAACAGACACAGGATTATATGAGGTTTTACCTTTTTGTAAGTGCAGATTTGTATTTTATGTATATTAAAGCTATTTTTTATTTCAACATCTCTGCATCTTCTCTTTCTCTGAACCCAGGGGGAGCATGTGGGAAAAAAACAACAAGAAAAACACACTAAGTGCAGACAATAAAGTACAATGGTGAAACTTGTATTTAAAGCTTGGCTCTTATGTGCTGCCTACTCACAAGATGTCAGTAGGGTAAAAGCAGTGACAGGATAAGTGGAATCTGATGAGTCTTTCTGGACACAGACAGGAAGCAGCTAGGACTTGGATATTAGGTGCAAATGTACATGGAGAGATAAAGAAAAACCTCCATGGTGCAGATCAATGGTATAAAGGTAATTTTATGGAATACTAAAAAATGTGCACTTACAAGGTTAAAATACAATAATAGCTTAACAATTATCACTTAACAAGTGAATAGGAGTGTTAAAGATGGTTGCTGCAGCTCAACGCACCGCCGACGTCCCGAAGTTGCTGTGTCACAGACTTTCCGTGGTTCCCTCTCCACCATGCAGTGTGGGGATCACCTCCAGCAGTATCTCCGGCGCGACACATCACTTCCGGTAGGCACGATCAGCTCCATCGCGTCACTTCCGGTAGGCACGATCAGCTTTTTACAGTACGATGATATTGATTTTATTACATTAGATTTAAACTTATGCTCTCAAAGTGGTAGAAAACTGTGTCGCAATTCAAAGAAATACTTTAATTATGGCCCCTTGATTTGGGATTGTGTTATTGTAGAAATAAATGCCTCATAAGGCTACACATACTGCCGGCGACAGTGACGTCAGGCTGCGGTCGCAGGAAAAATCAAATTGTGATGACTTCCAGCGATCGTGATCAAGCCATCGCTCCGTCGTGTTGTGCTTACTATAAGTGCACGCGACAGCGGCAATGCATTTGTTTTGATGCGACGACGCGTCACTGTCGCCGGCATTACAGTATAAGTCATATGTAAAGAAGAGAGAAAATTTCCATAGAACAATAACGTATAAAATGTTTACTATAAAACATATAACAAGGACATTTGGAATTGCACTCATGAATTTCCACATAAAAATGCGCTGTGTGAACTTTATGGCCGTCAGCAGCCTTTATACTCTGGTTGGAGTGAATCCGGGATGAGCTGAGTCAGAGACCTGGTATATCCTCTGATCTGCCTGTGCTTTCCTTCTTGCAGCATCCCATATATGCTTGGTATCCGTGTTTACTTCCACGTCTGCCCAAACTGACGTCAGAGTGTAGTTACGTGTCCACGTAGGTCTGCCAGGATTTGCGTCCTCCGACACTCCCACAATGTAGTCAGACTCCGTCGGGCTCTCCTCTTGCCTCCTCCTTCATGCTGTAATGCCTGTATGCCCGCAGACCTGGCCAGTCCCCAGTACTGAGGTGGGTAAGGTTTTAACACGCACCCACAGCGGTGAGGGCGTGCCCGGAGTGTGGTATTACGTGGTCACAGGGGTCACAAGAAGCTATGCAGAGCAATGAGCTAGAGGACAGACAGGGATTATAAAGGAGGGAACACCAATAGGAGAGAGAGGAGGAGCAGGGGGTAGAGTGAGAGGTTGCAGAGATAGGTCAGAAGGAGAGAGGGAGGAGACAGGCAAATCAGACAGTGGTAGAGTGAGAGGTTGCAGAGATAGGTCAGGAGGAGAGAGGGAGAGACAGGCAAATCAGACAGTGAAATGGCTAGCACAGTATGAGGGGCGGAACAAGGGCTCAGAGAAGACCTACAAGAGGAGCGTGTGCGCGCACCTTCTGTAAGTGCTGGATGCGTGCGCACAAAGTGCGCCAGGGAGCGCGAGGATGGCAACAGGGCAGGGGGAGCAGCCGAAGGAGGTAACGTGGCAGGGGGAGCAGCCGAAGGAGGTAAGGTGGCAGGAACGGGAATAGAGAGGCGCCGCGAGCAAAGGGTGCCGCGGGGGGAACGGTGTTTGGGGGTAAGCGAGCACCTTGCAGGGGACACACATGCCGGCTGGAAGTGCATCAGAACAGGGCACAGAGGAACGGGTGCGGGAGGAGGAAGGGAGAGATGAACGAGGAGGGGAATGAGGAAGGTTAAGGGCAGGGAGAACAGGGGTGACGGGGACACATTGGGAAGCAGGAATCCCCTGAACCGTCACACATGCCCAGTACAGAGCACAATATGATTCACTCAGTTTCTCATCCCATCTAACATTCACGCAAGCGCATTTAACCCTACGAATTTCTCAAACTACTGTCCACTTCCTCAAGGGTATACTGGCACAAAGGCATCTCCTCCCTTTTATGGCTCCCACAGATGAGGTCACAGAATATTCAATTAACATTTATATGTCCAACAAACCCACTATTAAATAAAATCAATCCCCCCTCAATGGGTATGATAATCTCTATACCACCAATATATAATAGATATTCCTCCGATGTACAGAAATTATAACAGTTGATAGATCTTCAAATTGCAATACTAAATATAGCTTAAAGGTTCCATCATGGCCAATATTAGAGGACAGACAAGCATATTAATAATATGCAACACACAGTATGTTATCTATATCCGCGACCTGGTTCTTGTACAAAACTGTTTTGAACCAGTTAACTAACTTTTAGTGACCTTTAAGATGAATAGAGAGTAATCATTATAATCTGCCTAGTAACCAATGTTAGACTTTGAATGTAAAAAGTTTATATAAGCCTGCTTGGGAATGCCCTCTGGCTCAGTCTATTGTGACTTTCATGAATGATCATTCTGTATGCTGTAAGCAATAAATTACTTAATATGACAGACCTGTGTTTGCTCCTATCTTTGTGAGCGAGCAGAAAACCACAGTTTAGAATAAACACTTGTTCCTAGAATGGACATTTCATTAATTTCATGTACATTCTCCCTACGTACTGTATGAGCTTAATATGTACTGCAGACGTCATCCTATGTATGTACACAATGCTGAGGATAAACTCTGTGGACATATGTCTTTGTAAACAAAACTATTGTGCTTATATTTTGATCCTTAAGTATGTGAAAAAGGCAAAAACATTAGATATTGTACTTGGAAATCATTTATTTTATAATAAGCTATTAGCAATAAAACGTTATATTCTTATCAGGAATCCAACTGAACAGGAGACAGAAAAAAAAAAGCAACATTTCTTCAACAATTCCCCAGCCCCTGAATGCTATTTTGCAAACATTTGCTATTCCAATTAATATTTCAATTTTTTATGTTATAAGCAAACACATAAGTGCCCTCATATATTGATTTTTTCATTCAATACTGTAGGTATTGAGCACGAACAGAAGATAATAAATGTATTGATTATACAATTTTTTTATATTTGGACACTGTAAGTTGAGGAATCAAGTAATAATAAAAACATATTTTTAGTTTTCTCTCCTATGTAAGTATTAATCAGTCAGAATTAGGTCATTAAATCTCCCTCACCTTGCGCGCTATAATATACACAAGATGATCACAATCTACCAAATCACTGCCCTTTTTGCTGGGTAGCCCATCCATATTCTCAATGACGAACCCTGCATCCCTGAGAACCTCTCTTAAAAACTTCTCGTCACATGACAGGAAAAAGAACTTGTGCTCTCCAATCATATAATATGTCATATTAAATGCCCCAAAGAGTATCAGGTGACCCCCAATATTCAGTAGTGATGCAAATTTCCTCAGGTTGCTCCGGTAAGCTTCCTTGTCTCTGCTAATAACATGTAGGCACCAAAAGCTTATCACACAGTCCACTTGTGGCAAAATGACAGGCTCTAGAGGATTGTCTTTAGAAACATCCCATTTTACAACCTGTTTGACGGCTCTTCTTACTTTGTCTTCCTTTACCTGCCACCCCTCTCTGAAATTAAACACAAAATTCTAACATGAATATATTTTGCACAAAGTTATAAAATGCACATGGAAGCCCTTTTACAATGGAAGAATATTCAGTGTAAGGAAATGTGGATCTTTATCTAATTACTAGCTGAAGCATGTGCTATGTGTATCAGCAGATCTCAGCAATACATGTCCCCCATTATTCCCTTTTTCAAGGTCTGCAAAATCGGGTGCAAAAACTGCACCAGATTTATCAAGAAGAAATCACATTGATACAGTAACTGTAGTGCAGTTTCTAGTCCACTTCTCGCAGTCTAGAGACTTTGATAAATGACCCATTTTTACTCTGGTGATAGAATGCTCACCAAAAAATACCCACAAAGTAACAATCAATAACTACAACAATTAACCCCGGTGGAAATTGACAGACACTAATTATACTTTTTTCTAACACATTACATTTTTGGGTGTTTTCTAATTTATTTTCTGAGGCAAAACCTCAAAGAACAATCTAAACCTGAGAGAGACACTGGCATTTTCTTTTGTTTTACACTTTAATTCCTTGGCACATACAGGTGTTAATTGTCTTGTAATAAATTACTTGGAAATATGTTACCTGTTGCCTTCTAGTTCACAAAGAGCCTTTGCTGCAAATGACCAATCAGCAGCTCCTGGATCCTTTTTAAGCCATTTCTCAAATTCCTGGATATTGGGCTCAGTAAATTCTATCACAATAATCTCTTTGAAGAAATCACCGGCTGAGAAGAGATGATAAACTGTTGGGCCAGTGGAGATATCAATCAATGTGTCGCCTCTCACACGCCCTGCACCAGCAGATAGAAAGAATAAAATACACTTTCATCATATTTAACAAGCTTTTATGGTATTGGGGAAAAAATAAACTTCCCAGGCCATCCACCCAATAATATAAAAAATAATACATTTAAATGCAGCAGGGTATAAGAATATGAGGATATACAGTATATCTAAAGTACGCATTATCTGTTTTACATTTTATCTCTCTGAAAGCATCTTCCTGTACTGTGTTGCTAATTATTTCATTTGGAAAACACACGTCTTTATACGTAGCCCACTTGGTATGTAGCTATGTAATGTGAAGACGGGACATGAGGCAAACCCCACATGGAGAGATCATTGGCTTGACTATTAATTATTAGTTAATTAAACACAAAACAAGTTATGGTGGGTAAAAAAATGCCAAAAACCCTCCACAGTACAGTGTTCAGCAAATAAAAATATCACTTGTGAGCACAGTCACATCTCTCAGACAGGTCTGCAATCCTGCCCTTTCCCATTAGCTCTTAGCATACAGTGCTTCTACTACAGCCAGGGATTCTGGGTAATTACATGAAAATGAGCACACAGTGTGTCACTTTCTGCTTCTTGTCCATTGTAACATCGACATCTTTTAGATGAGGTTTAAAAAAGACATCAAGTTCAATCTACTGTATGCTAAATTTAGACAATAGATACTATTGGGGTCATGCACTAAGCAGTGATAAGTGCTTTTAAGTGAGATACATGCCTTTATAGCGTGATACTGCCTGTTGTGAGATTCACAAAGCAGTGATAACACTGCAGTATCGTGCTATAATGGCATTTCTTCCCACTTAAAAGCACTTATCACTGCTTTGTGAATATCATAGCAGACAGTATCTCACTATAAAGGCATTTATCTCACTTAAAAGACTTATCACTGTTTTGTGAATCTCACAGCAGGGAATATCACGCTATAATGGCTTTTTATCTCACTTAGAAGCACTTATCACTGCTTAGTGCATGACCCCCTATATCCTATATCTGTACTTACTTATTGATCCAGAGGAAGGCAAACAAAAAACCCCAGTGACATATCATCCAATGATATCTTATAAGGACAAAAAATAAATTCCTTTCCGACTCTAAGAAAGAATTGGCAATCAGATTACTCCCTGGATCAACATCCTTCCCATGTTTCCTTATTTGGTATATCCCTTTATACCTTTGATTTCTAAAAATATGTCCAACCTTTTTTTGAACATATCTATTGTATCTGTTATCTTATCTTATATCTATTGTATCTGCCATCACAGTCCCCGTGGGTAATGAATTCCACATTTTAACTGCCCTTACTGTAAAGAACCATTTCCTTTGTTTGCTGGTGAAATCCCCTCCAAATTTAAGGGATGATTCTGAGTCTTTTGTATGGTCCTTGGGATAAACAAAAAAAAACAGATATCCAATGATATCTCATAAGGGGAAAATAAATTCCTTCCTGACTGCAAAAATTGGCAATCGGATTAATCCCTGGATCAACATCCTTCCCATGTATACTTATTTGGTATATCCCTGTATACCTTTCCTTTCTAAAAAGATGTCCAACTGTTTTTTAAACAAAGCTATTGTATCTGCATGGGTCTCCATGGGTAATTAATTCCACATTTTAACTGCCCTTACTGTGAAGAACCCTTTCCTTTGTTGCTGGTGAAATCGCCTTTCCTCCACACTTAAGTGATGGCCTCGAGTCCTTTGTAGTGCACGTGGGATGAATAGTTATTTTCAAAGCTCCTTGTATTGTCCCCGAATATATTTGTATATAGTTATCATATCACCTCTTAGACGCCTCTTTTCAATTGTAAATAAATCTAATTTAGCTAGCCTCTCCTCATAAGTTAGATTGTTCACCCCATTTATTAATTTGGTGGCTCTTCACTGCACTCTCTCTAGTTCTATAATGTATTTTCTAAGAAGTGGTGCCAAAAATTGTACTCCATATCCAAGGTGTGGTCTTACAAATAATAGTGTGATGTTGTTACTGGCTATACTGGTACTTGGTATAACAAGACACAAAACATGTTATGGTGGGTAATAAAGTGACAAAAACCATTCACCATACAGTGCACAGCACATATAAAATCACCTGTTAATTAAATAACTGAGTAAATACATTTTTATATTAGTGTAATTAATATGCGTTCTTTTTCTGTATCTAAAATATCAGTTGTCTCCACAAATTCATTCTATTAAAGCAATACATATACAAACCTGAAGAGAACATTTCATGCAATTTTTTCAAAGGGAATACCACGCATTCATCGATTAAGGGAAAATTTTCATCACAGAAGTAGGTATCTACAACTCCTTTTGGATCAAATTCTTCATCATGATAATGTTTGTGGAGACTGGAATCCATTGCAAATGTTTGGTGCAATCTTTCTGATGTGATGTTGGGTACGTCTTGTACATAGTTTTAAGTCCTTTTAACAATCAAATACAACGCCTCCCAAATCATATGAACAAATATTAACATTGGATCATACTGAGCACAAGGATTCTTATTGCATATATTGACCCTTCTAATATTGTACAATATTCTATTTCTTATTAATTTGTTGGCTTTCTGCTAGTTGAGAAAACACGTCATCTCATGATTCTTATAATGTTGTATAGTTTACTTAAAAGAAAAAGAAACAGCATTTCTCAGTGTGAGTACGACAAATGTTAATTAAGACTTTGTTGAGCTGAAGTGTGTTAAATACACTACATCCTGAATACATAATAACCCCAGGAGTGTAATTACATCATGCAGATGGCACATCATGGGATGAATCTTCTGAGCGCTGTAAATATTGGGAACACACAGAAGTACATTAAAAGTCTGTCACAAGTTACACAATCCCACCATCATACTCTGTGCATTTCTTACCCATCTGATTCATCATTCAGGTCTAACATTATACATTACACATTGTTCATGCAAAAACCTACACACAAATTCTCTGATTTTGGTAACTAAACATTTTCCATTGAAGGGATCCACAGCCCATTTATTAAAACTGGCTCAAGTCCTTGAAAATAAACCCCTGTAACCAGGAAGACTACTATGTATGTATGTAACCCCTCCTTGTCCAGCTCCTACAGAGTGTTACTGTGAGGTAGTGTACAGAGCTGATATACTAGTTTCTCCGTTTTGCTGCATGACATCCTGAGCCGGTCCCTGTCCTGAGATTTCGACAATTGTTTACGCGAGTTATCCGTGATTTAACCTGGGTTAACAGTGACCAGAAGGCGGCCAGAAATTTGTCGTTGTCTGCAATTCCTGCCAGGAACTTAAGTCTGCGATCCGAGTTTGTGTCTTAAAAATCGAATTTTGTGGAAACAAAACACGATTCCATCGATAGACAAGATTCAAAACAGAATTTGGTCCGTCTGCCAAATGGAGAAATTGACAAGTTTGGTCAATGACACTGGCTCAAATTTCCAAAAAGTCTGGTTTCCGTGACTGGCGCAAACCGACATCACGGGGGTGAGCAATGCCACCATTTGGCTGTGATAGTGAAAGGTGAGTTCTTTCAACGAATGGCAGTAATCGCAACACAGGATGGACATGACTGATAGGGACAATTGCATCCTCAGATCAAGTGGTTAACAAGGGCGCACTAGGAGTTCGAGAGGTCTGGAAAAGCAGTGGCAGCGGCAGTAGCTGTGGCTGCGGGGGGCCCCCCCTTCTGCATCCCCCCTCCTCCCCTCTCTCCCCTAATGTTTCCCCCCCCCCCACTGAGTCTTTGTGTAAGTGTGTTCATGTGTAAATTGAAGTGGAAGTAAATACAGCAAAGATGTTGACACATGTTATACTATGCTTTATAACTGCTGTATGTCTGAAAACTGAATAAAACATAAAGTTGAAACAAAAAAAAAATCGAATTTTAAAGTCCACACAGACCTGTTGGCTTTTAATGGCTTTAATGACCTGACCCATAAGTCCTCATTTAAGAGATGCTTTTGCAGCTGATCAGCAAAGATAGGAAGAGAAAGCTTGAAGAACATAAAAGCACGGGTTCTCAATTGCAGTCTGCAAGAGCCCCCCAGGGTTATCCCTGCTTCAGTACAGGTGACGCAACCTGTCCTGTCCCTTATTCCGGATCATGTGTGCACAATCCGATATCACACAGATTTTTTTTTACTATATCGTATAATTGAAACACACGTGTGTCACTGTGGAAACTGGTTGAAATCTATGTGTACAGTATGTGTACTCTATGTGACATGATGCCAGCCAGCAGCTAGGGGTGTGTGACCCTTACTATGTACTGTATGTGACATGATGCCAGCAGCTGGAGGAGGGTGTGTACAGAATGTGGCATGATGCCAGTGTGTACACAGTACTGTACATTAAATGACAGATGTTCACAGGGTGCAGTACAGTAGGTTACCACATTGACACTCAATGTTTTTATAGCCTTACTGTTTATCCTAACGCACTTTAATGTAATGCATATTTATACTGTTTCAACACAAATGACGTCGTACTTTATGTACAGTACTACTGTAAGTTTATTTAATTTACTGGTAAAGAGTAAAACGTGAACAGACCAAAAGGTATTTATAAAGAATCAAATGTTTATTTTCACGAAATAATCAAATAAAAAAGAATAATAGAAAAATACAAGTCGTCTATTCTTTCAAGTTACTAATCTTCTTTTATTATTTTTCTTTTTTGAACCGGCTATAAATATCAAAACTGGATACTAATAATGACAAATGTAATATATCCTTAATTACAAACTTTAACTCAATGACAAATAAAATAGAAGGAATTATTAAAAAAACATTGGGCCATACTCTACAATGACCCGATTTTGGGGGCGCATATCTCAAGAATTCCCAAATTCATTTATAGAAGAGCGAGGAATTTAAAAAGTCTTCTATCCCCCAGTGATATTAATATCAATGAAAAATATGATGGTGGTAACATGTGGTTAAAAACTAAACCTGTGGGAAACTTCCAATGTGGAAAGTGTTCTGTATGTAAATATTTACATCCTGATAGAAAAACTTTTAGGTCATTTTCTAATGGGGAAGTGTTTGATGTTACCGATTTTATTTACAGTAATTCTGACCATATAGTCTATTTATTAGGCCACACTAAAAGTAGTTTCAAAGTGCGGGTTCAAGAGCATGTATGCAATATTAGGAATGGTTTTGCCAAACATAGACTCTCTAGGCATTTTGAAGTATACCATAATAGAGATCACTCCACACTTACTGTCAAGGGCATTAAATATGTCCTGAGAAATAGAAGGTAGGGTGACAGAGTGAAAGAACTTTCAATGCAAGAGACCTTCTGGATATATAAACTCAATACTTTGCATCCAGGGGGTCTCAATGAAGACATTGATATTTGGTCTCTTTATTAAATTGTGATATGATAATAATATTTCCTCCATCACCTTGGGGTTATAAATTCCCCTTGATTTAATACTGTAAAGATAATTTATATCAAGGGGACTTGTGAACAGATTCACACACATCTCCTATTCCTCTTGTGCTTTGTTTTCATGTTTCTGTGCTCTGCAATTTGTTATCATTGTGAGTTTCAACTCAAATTGTGTTTGTGTTTTTAACTTCTATTTCTTTTCCATTTTAGCACATCCAGCACTATGTGTGCCTTATCGGGCATCGCATAAATGTAATGTGCTAATTTAACTAATATGTATTATCTTTTGATTAAAGTTTAATGCAGTTTTTACGGCGGAATGTTATAAATGTTGTCAGTGGTGCTGACTCCTCCCCGCTCCTCCTATGAGTGGCCGGATGACCCAAGTCACGGTCCAATCCGGAGTGAGTGAGGGGTATTTCAATGCCACTAACTTTATTGACAATTATTTCCCTGATGAAGAAACCACTCCAGGTTTCGAAATGCGTTGGAAGGACACTTTGGATCTCAGTGATCATAAGACATTCCGTTCCTCCCTGTTGCTGCCGGAACCCGAGACCTGTGAGAACTGGGACGCGTGGCATACTATACACTAAGTCGCAGCGTTGTGACGTCATTGACGGCCGGACTGTGTAATGGCGGGAGATTGATCCACAGAGTACTGCAGCCATTACACTACCTCCACGAACTGGTTCTTTTCGATCAACCAGCAGCACAATTGTACTTTTTGGGATACCCTAACTAGCAGCCATTCCACGGACCTACCCTTGGTACTATCCTTAGGCAACAGTGTGATGATTTTGGACCTGCCATACCTGTGGGCACACCAGATGACACCTTGCTGGAGAGACCTGGCCCTGCTGGTTTGTACTTTGGTAACAATATCCCTTGAATTGCTGTTTTAACGCCTCTTTGATGTACGCAGACTACCTACCGTGTATTGTGTTACTCCAATAATATTTTATTTAATGCAGTATGAGCGTTGTGCGCGTTTTTTTCTGTTTTTCTCTGGGTGGCTGACTGCTTGGGTGGGTGACAGCAGACAGACTCTGTCGGGCTCTCTTCTCGCCTCCTCATTCATGGCCAGTGCAGAGCGCAATATTATACGCTCAGTTCCTCTGCCCAGCTCACAATCGGGTATGCACATTTAATCCTACGCGTTTCTCAGATGACTGTCCACTTCCTCAGGGGTATACTGGCACGCAGGCATCTCCTCCCTTTTATGGCTCCCACAGATGATGTCACAGGGTATTCAATATACAAATATATGTCAAACAAATCCACTTTTAGTTAAAATCAATCCCTCATCAATGGGTAGAAGATAATCTCTATACCACCAGTATATAGTAGATATTCCTCCGATATACAGAAATTATAACAGTTGATAGATCTTTAAATTGCAACACTAAATATAGCTCAAAGGTTCCATCATGACCAATATTAGAGGACAGACAAGCATATTAATAATATGCAACATACAGTACAATATGTTATCTATACCCGCTACATGGTTCTTGTACAGAGCTGTTTGGAGCCAGTTAACTAGCTTTTAGTGACCTTTAAGATGATAGACTTAGAATAGAGAGTAGTCATTATAATCTGCCTGGTAACCAATCTTAGACTATGAATGTGAAAAGTGTATGTACTGTAAGCCTTTCACAGGGCAGGTATTTACACATTTAAAACTGGGATCTTATCATTGAGCAAAGCCAATAAGTAAAATAAATTGTAATTTATTCCATAGAAAAAGGCAAACACACATTGAATTACAATAGACTGAAAAAGATACACTTACTGGAAGTCTGGGGTTCACAAACTGACTTTCCTGGTTAAAATAAAGTCTTAATAGTGTGTTGGTTGACTGGGATTTAGACCAAAATGTTCTGGAGTCAGAATCGGCATGAAGCTGCAGCAGCTCCCACACTTTCCAATCCAAATGGTACTGAAAGTGTGACTTAGAAGCTTTTCAGATTAAAGCCCTGCAGCTGTTTCCTTGTAATCTCAGCAAGGTGTCTTTGGGTCCGGTCTGACCCATTTTGCCCTTATGGCAAATTGGACTTCTGAAATCACTTGGCACAAAACATTGAATCACATCGAATCACTGGGGAAAAAAACTCTCTTATAAATTTCTGGGGAATCTGCCAAATCTGAGCTGTCAGAGTTTTTAAAACTTCTGGTATTCATTCCCAGAAACCCTGCAGCCCAATCAAAAAACCCTAGCAATTTCCCTAGCAACCAATCTGAGGCCACTAGATGGGGTTTCCCAAACACGTGAGTTTTCCCAGGGGCAGGTAAAATATTCTTCTCTGCCCCTTTGCCCCCCATGGTGTGAGGCTCCGCTCTGTGTGGACCACATGGACCCTTTGAGCTGAGGATGTTAGTGCTCCACTTAGCCCTTCCTTGCTAAATGATTCACACCTCTAGCCATCTGGTGTCCCTTTCATCTGGGACCAAGGGTTAGACCCACCAGCACCAACGCCCAGGTGACTAGGAGAGGGAAGACCCTGCTTTGTTTTATGGACACACTATATAAAATTTTAAAACATACCAGCTTTAATAACCTATACTTTAATATTCTTCATTATTAAAATGTGCTAAGTTTATTTGGGGTGTTAGAGTGAAACCTGTAACAGTGTTTTTTCTCCCACTAGTCATATCTCTGACCCTCAATAGATAAACTTCTTATTTTAATAAAACCCTCTCAGATTTATTTTTGGGCTGGAGTAAACCCTTTATCCCTGAGTGAGGGTGACCTGGGTAAGAACTGGACAGCCCCTTCTGTTTATATTAGGGACCCCTTGACTGTTTCAGTTACCCTTTTCCTCCCTGTGCCTCATTTTACCTGTTCTTGTCAGTGCTGAAGCAGGACTTCCTAGGGGTGAGTTGCAAGAATGGTTGAACTCTGAGGACATATGTCTTTGCAAACAAAACGATTACAGGGCGGCCGCCTTTAACCTCCTGCGGCCGTTTCCCAGCGATTTTTTTAATCGCGGGCAGATGCGGCATGTTTTCGGACGTTTTGGGCGCCTCGGGCGCTTTCAATGTTAAGAGCCATTAGCGCTGTCTGGTCAATGCGGCTGACGCACGGGAAACTCCGTGACAAACGGAGAACATCCCAAAATTTTTACGGTTATGTAGGAGGATAAAAGGGGCTGCGGCTGTATGATGATATTTTGATCCTTAAGAATGTGAAAAAGGCAAGGACATTAGATATTGTACTTCGAAATCATATATTTTTCTAATAAGCTATTTGCAATAAAACTTTATATTCTTAGCAGGAATCCAACTGAACAGGAGACAGAAAAAATAAAGCAACATTTCCTCAACAATTCCCCAGCCCCTGAATTCACTTTTGCAAACATTTGCTATTCCAATTAATATTTCAATTTTTTATGTTATAAGCAAACACATAAGTGCCCTCATACATTGATTTTTTTCATTTAATAGGTATTGTGCACTAACAGAAGAAATTATATGTATTGATTATACAATTTTTGAATATTTGGAAAGGTCCCGTTAGACACTGTAAGTTGAGGAATCAGGTAATAATAAATACATATTTTTAGTTTTCTCTCCTATGTAAGTATTAATCAGTCAGGATTTGGTCATTAAACCTCCTTCACCTTGCGCGCTATAATATACACAAGATGATCACAATCTACCAAATCACTGCCCTTTCTGCTGGGTAGCCCATCCATATTCTCAATGACGTACCCTGCATCCCCGAGAGCCTCTCTTAAAAACTTCTCGTCACATGACAGGAAGAAGAACCTGTGCTCACCAATCTTATAATATGTCATAGTAAATGCCCCAAAGAGTATCAGGTGACCCCCAATATTCAGTAGTGATGCAAATGTTCTCAGGTTGCTCCGGTAAGCTTCCTTGTCTCTGCTAATAACATGTAGGCACCAAAAGCTAATCACACAGTCCACTTGTGGCAAGACAACAGGGTCTAGAGGATTGTCTTTAAAAACGTCCCATTTAACAACCTGTTTGACGACTCTTCTTACTTTGTCTTCCTTTCCCTGCCATTCCTCTCTGAATTTAAACACAAAATACTATTATTAGTGTCTGAATACATATATACTGTATGTGAAAGTAAAATGATTACTATAGAGATGAGCTAAATATGTCACACAAAGTTATTAAATGCACATGAAAGCCCTTTCGCAATGGGAGAAAATTCAGTGTAAGGAAGTTTGGACCTTTATCTCACTACTAGCTGAAGCATGTGCTATTTGTATCTGCAGATCTCAGCAATACATGTCCCCCATTATTCCTTTATATGGATCACCTTAGCTCCCATAACTCCCATGACATGGACATTGCAGCTTTCTGTAGGAATAACCTGTGTTACTTTAGACCAAGAATGAAAGTGTAAATTATTGGAGTCACTCACAGACTGCTGGTGCTGCAGCAAATTTAGCATTACAGGGTCTATTCCAAAGTCTGCAAAATAGGGACAAAACCTGTGCAAAAACTGCACCAGATTTATCATAGAAGAAATCCCATTGAAAACTGTAGTGCAATTTCTTGTTCACCTCTCGCAGTTTAGAGACTTTGATAAACAACAATTCTTGACTCTGGTGCTATATTTATTACTATACAATACTCACACAAGTAACAATAAATAACTACAATTATCCACAGTGGAAAATGCCTAATTACCATACCCAAGGTCAGCAAAATTAGGACAAAACCAGTGCAAAAACTGCACCAGATTTATCAAGAAGAAATCACATTGATAACTGTAGTGCAGTTTCTTCTCCACCTCCCGCTGTCTAGGGACTTTGATAAATGACCCATTTTTACTCTGGTGATAGAATGCTCACCAAAAAATACCCACAAAGTAACAATCAATAACTACAACCATTAGCCCCGGTGGAAATTGACAGACACTGTAATGTACTTTTTTCTAACACATTACATTTTTGGGTGTTTTCTAATATATTTTCAGAGGCAAAACCTCAAAGACCAATCTAAACCTCAGAGAGACCCCAGCATTTTACACTTTAATTTATTGGCACATACAGGTGTTATTTGTCTTGTAATAAAGTACTGGGAGATATGTTACCTGTTGCCTTCTAGTTCACAAAGAGCCTTTGCTGCATATGACCAATCAGCAGCTCCTGGGTCCTTTTTAAGCCATTTCTCAAATTCCTGGATATTGGGCTCAGTAAATTCTATCACAATAATCTCTTTGAAGATATCACTGGCTGAGAAGAGATGAAAAACTGTTGAGCCCAAGGAGATATCAATCAATGTGTCTCCTCTCACACGACCTGCACCAAAAGTAAGACAAAATAAAATATATTTTCGTTATATTCAACAAGCATTTTAGTTATTGAATAAAATAATGATTAAAACTTCCAAGGCCATTAACCCAATACAATAAAAAAGAATAAATTTAAATGCAGCAGTGTATAAGAATATGAGTATGTACCGTATATCTAAATGATGGATTGCCTGTGTTACATTTTATCTCACTGAAAGCAACTTACTGTACAATATGTTGCTAATTATTTAATTTTGATAACACACAATTTTGTACGTAGCCCTCTTGGTATTTAGCTATGATATGTGAAGATGGGACAGGAGGCAAACCCGACATAGAGAGATCATTGGCTTGACTATTAATTATTAGTTAAATAAACACAAAACAAGTTACAGTATGGTGGGTAAAAAAATGCCAAAAACCCTCCACCGTACAGTGTTCATCAAATAAAAATATCACTTGTGAGCACAGTCACATCTCTCAGATAGGTCTACAATCCTGCCCCTCCCCATTATTTCTTAGCATACAGTGCTTCTACTGCAACCAGGGATTCTGGGTAATTACATTAGAATGAGCACACAGTGGGGGGTATGCACTAAGCTGTGATAAGTGGTTTTAAGATCGATAAGTGCTTAAAGAACGTGATATTGCGCTCAGCGCCATTCACTAAGCTGTAATAACAGGGAGTTGACGTTCTTAAACTGTCTTTTTTCAAGAAAATTTTCTAAGTCCCAAAAAGCTTGTCGACCAGCTAATCGCGCCGATTTCTGCCAGTCTTCACGTATCTCAATGCTGTGATAAGTGATTGTGCTTTAAAAACACGAAAGAAAAAACACGCCAGGCAACGGCAGTCGCAAAAGGAGCTGGACTTAAAAAAATGTTCTTGTTTACCTTTTTGCAGGCACACCATCCATACAACAGGCTGGCGGGTGTCCCCGGGTGATCCCCGCAGGACTCTGGAGGTCCCCGTGGGTGTCCGGGGGTTCCTGCGGGAGTCCCCAGGTGATCCCTGCTGGTGTCCAGGGATGTCCGCGGGTGTCCCCGCAGGTGTCCGGGGGATGTCCCGGGGTGTCTGCGGGTGTCTGAGATTCCCCGCGGGTGTCCGGGGGTTCTCGCAGTCCCAAAAAATAAAAAAATACTTGTAAAAAAATACAGCCCCCTCCCCCTCGCTCCCTAACACATACTACTGTAATGGGCAAAATTACTATTATCCACATATGTATAATAGTGCATTTGCCCATTTAAAATACATTCATCACAATAAATAAAATAAATACATCTTGCACTCAGCTCTGCCAGGCACCCACAAAGAAGGCCGTCCTCATCCTCATCACCGTCACTGCCGTCGGGTGCTGAAAAACATACACAAGAATTAAAAGAGCAAATCTAATGTCCCCTAACCCCTTAATTACCTTAGCAGTTATTAACCGCTATAGTAAATAAGGGGTTAACCCACCCTCACCCATTACCGACATGTGCTGTGTGTGATGATTGGGCTGTCCATTCTAACAAGCTCCAGACTCTCCTTGATTGTTAAAGGCTTTGTATTTTATTTTTATTACATATTTTATTGATCTAACACTTTTAGGAATACAAGTTTGTGTTACCTTAAAACCTTATTAGTGTACTTTTTACAATATGAATCTCAAGTTTTTATATACCCTCAGGGACAATTGCCCCCAATAAACATAGCAATATTCAAAACACACCCTCACTATTAATAAAAATGACATTAATGCAGATTCATTACCATAGCGGCTATCTGCTACGGTAATGAATTATTGTTTATTGATATGTGTGTTTTGAGACTAGTGTTGATGAGCAGGGGGTCTCCTTAGCTGAACCGCATTAGTTTGAGGTCCGGCGACCCCCTATTTCCTGAGATACCGGCCTCGTTATGGGATGCCGTATCCCTGTACTTTGAGATGTCCCGATCACGTGACCGGGGGATTTAAATTCTGCAGGGGGATAACGGCATACCATAATGGGGCCTGTGTCTCAGGAAGTAGGGGGTCCCCGGACCTCAAACCAATGAGGTTCAGCTCAGGAGACCCCCTGCTCATCTACATTATTATTATTAAAATTAATAATTTTACTGTATGATCGCCTGTAACACCTGTGCATGGAGTGTTACAAAAGTTTCTTCTTCAGAAAATCAGGAATCAGTTTCAGTTCAAATATATCAGCAGTTTATTCTTCAATCAGCTTTCATTCTTCAATAAGCTTTTATATAGCAAAGATACATACATACTCTTATTTGTCAGTTCAAAATTAAGAAGGGTAGTAATTTAAACTATGTTACCCATGGTTCTTATACTTTTCTGAACAAAGAACTCATCAATCAATGTCTCCTTCTCTCCTGATTAAACACACTGATTTCCCCAGGAAGAGAAACCCCTAAGGATCTCAATGCTGGCAGGGATATAATATATCACAGAACAGACAGGAAACCAAAACACAGACATTGATAGCTAAAGAATGTTTACACAATTAGAACCATCTGTGAACCCAATGTCCATGCTCACCATGAGCCTTTCATGAAAGCAGCATGTTGAACTGATAACATGTTAACCTGTTGGGTGCTGAATATATATATAATACATGTGTATATACTGTGTATTTTGCTATTCTACTTTAATATAGAAAATAGATAACTAAACTAATTTCATCAAGCCCCTCTTTTATACTGTAAGTATCATTTTTTTATAAGCTGATCTTGTAATTAAAAAATTAAACTTAAATTCAGCATGGGTTTTATCTGCATTCAATTTCCCCATTCTTCTAAACAGAATCACACAACATATAATAAGTATGAAAATTAAAATAGCAATTACCAACAGAGGATGGGTCATCCAGTGTATTATTCCTTGGGCAAGAGAAGGCTTTTTCCCAAACCATCTCTGTCACCAGGATGTATTCTCTTCACTATAGTCCATTTTTATCGTAGTTAATTTCCCATTAACAATCTCTAACTGCATAAGTAAAGTATGAGATAATTTTGATAATTCTGTGATTATCTGTTGTAATTTTGTATGATTTCTTAATTCATCATAGAATTCTTCCCCATATCCCAATATCACTGAATGTATATACTTCTGGTAATATGTCAATGTGAAATTTACAGTAATAGGTATCATTGGTTTTACTGAATACATAACACCATTATGATTATACGTTTTAACTTCAATAACAGACCTCTTAGTACAGTAATTTCCCCGGATGCATCCTGGCACGAAGAGAGGCGATCAGCACGAGGGAGAGAAAAGAAGTCCGCCGGCTGAGGTCCTAGAGTGCTGAGATTGCTTGTTTCCTCAGCCATTTAACATTTAAAGCAACATCGCCCATCTTTCTGTTGTGTGCCTTGGGAGTGCAGAGCCAGCCTGGAAGCGCTGATGGGACAGGGCTGAGGAGGAATACTGACTTATTCTTTATGCTGAGTCTGGGGTGGATTCGGAGGACCCACCCGGGATCGAGGATATGGAGCTAAGTTATGCCGACCAGAAGATTTGACCGTAAGGAAGCCCTGCAGAAGCGGTGGTGGGCAGGGTATGCAGCACAAAGGTTCCCTCTACTATAAACACATGTGGCAACCCATCATTGTGGCGGTACACGAAGTAGCCGCATATCAGAGGTGGGCGGAAAACAGGGGTTTCCTTGGCTGGGGAGGGGGTTGCGCGAATTCCACCCTCCCGAAGAGGGGACCCAATGTGGCAGCAGCAGAGGCCAGACTGGATTTGGCCCTGGGGACTTGGACATGCGGGGTAGAGGGTTAGGAAGGGAAGGGGAGAGGCCGCTACATAAAATGGAGGATCTATACATGTCACTGCAGCAATGCAGCAGGCCAAGTTTAGAAGGAAGGGGGCTGGAGGTTTAGTCCTGGGGAGCCATAAACATAGTAGATTACAGAGAGCGGGTTCCCTTGAGAAGGGGGAGGGGTGTTAAAGGGGGCAGGAAGATAGACAGGTGAGGGGCCAACGGTAGTGGAAAAGGGGTAGTAGAGACTATTTCCTAGATAACGGTGAGAAAAGCGTAAATAAAAAACACAGTCTGAGGTTATTTTGAAACAGAATAACACGTGAATTTATTCAAGTCAAGTGCACAAAGGAGACAGCTTTTAAAAAAAAGCTCTCTATCAATAACACGGTATGCCATATATTAATACCCTAAAACCTAAATCTCCCCCCCTTTATGGGGGGGCTTGCACGTCACTAATATTACCTCATTTTGTAATACATAACAATACTAAAGCTGATGTCATTTTGTAATACATAATAATACTTGATAACTGTCTATCAGCTAAAAAAAATTATGGGGTTAAATGGGATGTGCCTATTCTGCCACTTGGCACATCGTATGAGAATCAGTTTCTCTGTGAGAATCTGAGCTTATCTCAAGGTTTCTCACAGCTTCTAGCCTGTTTACACTTTCAATTTGAAGCTGATTGGATGAGGAAAGATCAATAAAGTCAGCTAAGAGCGAAAACATTCCATTCTCTGTTTCACACGTTTGTTTATACAGAAATGAAACACAGAAATTAAGACTCACAGAGACAAGATGGCGGATTGAAATATTCAAACAAAATGGCTTCATCCTAAATGCTGTTATGTTGTTATGTCAGACCCCCAAATGTCTCAACTTCGTCAGTCCCTCCTCTAATTCTTTAAAACATTGTTTTTTGAGAATTATTGGTATGATTTTAGTCCAGAAACACGTTGAGGTGCACGGGGGTGCTCCATCATCTCATAATGCTGCTTGAGGGTATAGGACAGTGCACGAGGGTGCCTGCCAAATGTAGTCATAGTCTCGTATGGCGTTACAGCCAAAAAAAATTCCAGAGTTAGAACATTGTACTTGGAATCTTCTTTCTTCAAGGGACTGCTGTAAATTGGTTCTGCAAACAATGGCATTATGTCTGCAGAGGGGGTTGTTGCATATTTGTGGATCATGCCTTTGACAAACATAACACAAACATAGATGACAACGAGTATCACAATCACACACATTACCGCATTCAAAAATTTCGCTCCTTGTGATCCTACCAATCCACCCGGCCCCAAAGGGTCCCAGTCTGTGTCACTTTCCTTCCTAAGTCTTTCTTCAATTTCTTCTATCTTGTCTAACTCATGTTATACCTTGCCACTCTGATCTTGGATGAAAACACAACGTTGTTCTTTAATTAGGGCACATACACCTCCTTTTGATGCTAAAATGTTCTAATTCTGTTTTGTAAGGCCATAAGCCTGATCTGAACCTGTTCTTGGTTTAGTGATGCAATAGCTTTAGTGGTGAGATTGAGGACATCATCTAACACATCTGTTAATGTATTAAGCCTGTCATATAGTAACCCACCTCCTACATTTAGAACTAAACTAACCCAACATTGTTCTTTCCATAAACTACTTTTCAGTCCTGCAATATTTGGTGTTTTTCTCTTGTTTCTGGTTGTTGGAGGCACTTGACCCATAAATGATTGGTGTTGCTAGTGTGTAAAAATGGATACAAAAAATGCTAGACCTTTCTGCTCCTAGCTAAAGAAAATGGCATCTATCTCTATCATCATATATTTTCAGAATTAGCACAACATTCTATTACTGAGACTTTGTGATGTTTGTGGGTGAGATGGTGAATTAGTGTAGTGTTACCTTAACCATGGTGATAGATATCTGCGATGTATAAGGAACACAAGCAGATGAGTATTGCTGACAAGGGTCTGCAGAGCATCATCATGACAATCCTGTCATCTCTCTGTGGGTTATACCTTCGTAGACCCAATGGTGCATACATCTTAAAATTCTAACTTATACACACTATAAAAGAATAAAAATATTGAGTCTTTGAAAAAATGAAATGTTCCTGATAAGATCAGGCCTCTGCCTGGTATCTTATTTTCCTCGTTGGTTAACGGTCAAAGTTTATGTCTCGTCAAAATGTTAACTTGATGCGGCTGTGCTTTAGATGACTTTGGTCTTTGGTGGAGCTGGAATGAGGTTTATGTGAGTCACGTGGATCCAGGAATCTCTGACACTTTAATTGCTGTATTGGTGGTTAGTATGGGCCTTTTCATCTGGAATGAAGAGCATGCTTGCGTAGGAAATATTTAACTATTAACCCCTTCTCGAGTAGGTGCACTTTCAACTTTGCCTAGAGAGACTCAAAAAATGTATTAGTGGCATACAATACTTATTAATTGTTTTTTTTACCAATAGATGGTCCTTAATTTGTTCCTTTGAACTACTGATAGTCATAAGTCATCCCATAAGTGTCTCATAGGGAGATAATTTATACCTAGGAACAAATTCTTGTATCAATGTGTTTACTACTGTCTTAACATCCGCATATAGACAGATGTATCTCCTATTAATGCTCCTCATATTTAAAACTAAGCAGCTAATGTGGACTTGACTGTTCTACAATCTAAATTCCTAAGACTTTGGGCCTCAGCCATTGTCAAGCCAATTGCTTCCATAATCAACTCTATCCTGTCTGCAGGCCTTATCCCTAAGACCTGGAAAACTGCCAGAGCTGTCCCAATCTTCAAAAGTGGGGACAAAAACATTGTCTCAAACTACAGAACAATATCTCTTCTCCCAATACACACTTGCTCTCATTCATGCCTCACTGTAATCTCCTCCGATGCAAATGGTATCAACCTTTTCATTAAATACTAACTAACATTAAAACTTGCCCCACAAATTAAACATCCCAATAGCCTGCACTCATGGCTATTATTCCACACACAGTCACTCCTACCACCCATTGTGGCCAAGCACTGCTATCTACAGCACTTATTCCCTCACCTGCTATCTCTGTAAATTCCCCTCAAACCTTAGATTGTAAGCTCTTAAGGGCAGGGATTTCCTTTCATATTGTCTGATTTTGCTGCACTTACTATTCTATTATAATTCCCTCTACTGTATTCTTTGTGAAGTGCTGAGTACATTTTTGACGCTATATATATAAATAAAGTCATACACTACAATAATATCCAAAGTCATGGACAAAAATGTGTTCACTCCCAATTAAACAATTACTATACTAAGACAAATGCCCCTAGCCAATTCCAGTCTGGGCTCCACCCCAAACACGCCATTGTAACTATTCTGCTAAAAATGTGAAATGCCTTGCATATAATGTATACCTTGCTCACTTATGTAACTGCATTTGCAACTACAGTATGTATCACCTGTCCTTTAACTCTATACCCAGTACACACCCAAAAACGAGAGGTGAATCACAATGCACCACTTCCTGGCAAAACATTCTACAAATAAATAATAAATTAGCAACTAGGATGTTGTTTTCTTAATCAGCAGAATTAGAATGATATATTATACAGTGATTTTTAACAGTAACTACTGCTTATAATAAAATAGGACACCTATGGAAAAAATAAATTGTTAAAAGTTATAAAATACATCAAATATTCATATAATAGTCAAATGCTTTTGTATAGGACTTCACACTAAATTTCTTGTAATATAATCTCTTTGCACAGTGCCGAACACACTGACAGCGTTATTTTTTTAAAGACAATCAAAGAAAAATTTCAGGGCTTGTTTATCTTGGCAATTAGCCAGCCCGGGCGTTTCGCCAAAAAAGACTTTGAGAGTGCCTAGCAGATAACAAAACGTTTTCTCCGTCTTCTAAATATTAATTACTGAATTGAAACTTCAGCTCAAAGTTAAAAATGGAGCTCTCTCCACAGCAATAAAAACGAAAAAAATTATGGCCTCTCTAAAAATAAAAAAAAGGCCTCTCAAAAATAAAAATGTGGCCACTTAACTAAACTGAGGTTAGATCAACTTATGAACACACCATATATAATTTAAACAATACGTGCGAGCTTAAAATCTCTTTGCAACATATCATAACCCTATAGAAATGCAATTGACGTGTTTTTACTGGTTTACACACAATACAGAAACCACAATACAGACACACAAAGAACATAGACACAAACTTCTCTCCTACACAGCGAATCAACTTGTCATAAAAAACCTGATTTTAAAACTAATTTTTTTTTAATGCTCTGGAGCTTTTGAGTTCTCTTTTCGTATCTTTTACACATTCCTTTGGAGAAAAAGGGGGGGTTTTGGTGCGGCCTGTGCTGCTGTTATTCTGATTCTCTTTCTAGTTGCCATTAGACCAGAAGGAAAAAGAATATTTTCTGGTTTAAAAGACCTATTTGTGGCCAGTACGAACAAACCTTTTAAATTCCATTCTTATTCTTCTACTCTCTCTCTTAGGGCTGCTCTGCAATTACTGGCAACATGTCCTACCTTTTAACACTTACTGTATAACACTTTCTGTCCCTTTCAAACACTATACACACAGTCTCTAATTGTATCCCAATTTCTGCATATAAATCTTTCATAAAAATAACCCTCAATATTTACTTCCTCAACACCATCGTATGCCTTGATTATCTATCGGCAAATTCACTTGCTATTTCTTTCCTATTCACTTTCTTTTTCACTTGTTATTATATTAACTTCTGTCCTGGCAATGGTAAAATTAATTGCAACGGGACCCTCCTGTCCCTCAACAGAATTCTTTTGACCCATATTACCATAAGGTATGTTTTCCTGTGGGATTCAAAAACACATGAGACGGCGTTCCCTGAGTTTATCAATCCCACAGAAAAAGACTCCTCTTTTATTTAAACATCTGCGCAATTTGTTGATAATAGTACAAACAGTGCCATTCACTGGCCAACGAAATATATTTATATTGTCTCTTTTCGTTCTCTGTATTCATTCTTTATTATTTTCGTCTGCAGACACACAATCCTTTGAGAATTTTTGGTTTCCCATTATTCCCCTGTTACAGAAATCAAATTTAATTGACCTGTACAATATTTATTTGGCTACAATAATCAATGTTAATTGACAATGTACAATACTTCGGCTACAGCAATCAACTGTTAATTGACCTGTACAATTTAGCGTTACAATAATTAGCGCAAGCTGATTACGTACAACTCTTTTGGCATGTTATTGTTCTGAATAGTGTAAATATGCAAATAAGGACCTGTCACGAGACTGTTCCCCAATCATATATTCTCACCATAACTATACCAAAGAAAAACTTGAATCACTTCAGCGGGTCCAAACCAGTCCTGATAAACCTTATACTTTTATAACATGGATACAGATAAGACCTTCTAACCAGATATCCATGAACTCACTTGGTATGTAAATGACAAAACAGAGCAAATGTACAATCAGGGACCCATCCTGCTCAGACAACAAAAATATTTATCACAACCCAGGACGGTCTGAAAACAATCCCTTTAAGCATACAAACACTCACCTTCATCACCAAAACACCAAAACTTTTAATGGGACTCTTTCCTTAGCCCCTAACAATTCTTAACAATTCTTACACTTTAAAATGAATACAGGAACAGAGAATAATAAATTCACGTGAAACTGCAATGGATTCTTACTCGTCACATCAGATAAGACACCGTTCAAAAATCAGCTCTAAGCATCACTCAAAACAATTTAATCAGGCTATTTGTCTAAAAAATGCAGGTAGCCTTACCTTGATTCATATGAGCGCTCAGGTTTGAGTGATGGAGGAGTGATTCATCCGGGTGCTCGATTCTAATGATATTGAGTCCCTATTCGGATTGCACCATCTGAGAAAAGCGTAAATAAAAAACACAGTCTGAGGTTATTTTGAAACAGAATAACACATGAATTTATTCAAGTCATGTGCACAAAGGAGACAGCTTTTGAAAAAAACTCTCTAACAATAACACGGTATGCCATATATTTATACCCTAAATCCTAAAGCTCCACCCCTTTATGGGGGGGCTTGCACGTCACTAATATTACCTCATTTTGTAACACATAACAATACTAAAGCTGATGTAATTTTGTAATACATAATAATACTGGATAACTGTCTGTCAGCTAGAAAAAAATTATGGGGTTAAATGGGATGTGCCTATTCTGCCACTTGGCACATCGTATGAGAATCAGTTTCTCTGTAAGAATCTGAGCTTATCTCAAGGTTTCTCACAGCTTCTAGCCTGTTTACACTTTCAATTTGAAGCTGATTGGAAGAGGAAAGATCAATAAAGTCAGCTAAGAGCGAAAACATTCCATTCTCTGTTTCACACGTTTGTTTATACAGAAATGAAACACAGAAATTAAGACTCACAGAGACAAGATGGCGGATTGAAATATTCAAACAAAATGGCTTCATCCTAAATGCTGTTATGTTGTTATGTCAGACCCCCTAATGTCTCAACTTCGTCAACGGGCTAATGGGTCCAAAGAAATTGTTCAAGTGAGAACCTTGTCAGGAAAGATAGCAAAAACAGCCTAAGCAGCCATGCCAAAGGTGCTATATAGGAAGGAAATAAGGATATGAATAGGCAAAGTATAGTAAAAGTTGCATTAAAACAGGCAGTTTACAAACAGGTACACACAGACTGGGCACACTGGAGGAAATGAGGTAGATGTTGAAGCTGGGCTGGGAGAAAGGATGAGAATCAGTTTAATAAGTGTAAATAGGAAAGTGGTGTTGGGGTTAAGAAGTTTAGGAGAAGACCCCAGCTGGAAAATAAGTAGATACTAGCAGGGAAGGGAGGCAATGGGGATCTGTCTGTTAACTTATGCAATGGCCATAGTTTGGAGGTGGTTGATTACGGGCCCTGAGAAAGGGTAATAAGGTTAGTCAGTTTGGATTTAAGTTGTGTTAGGCAATGTAATGCTGGGTAGGGCAAGGGAGCGGCCCTGCTCTGAGTGTTGTCATGCTCCGTTCAGTTGGTAGAGGGGGGGTATCCCCTCTGCACCAACAAAGTCCCTTGGGGTGATGGACACTCTTTGTGTCTGGAGCCTAAGCCCCCGACAAGGAGGTGTCTGGAGACGTACTCCGTCCCAGGGGCGTACGGGTCTGGGTCTAAGGTGTTCGCTGAAGACACGGCTAGGGTGTTTTTTACTTTGGTGTTAGGTTTATGTTCCTTAAGTTGGTTGGTCCCCTTCCCCCTGTGTCCCCTCCTTCCCCGTGTCTTTCACCCTTCCCTTTTCTCCTTCAGGTCCAGCGGATTGGGCAAGCAAGAACTTGGAAGTGACCAGTGGAAGATGAGACTCCTGTGCGGTTCGCTTAGGAGGAAAGGTAGGATAAGCAGTCCCACTACCACACTATCATGGGGTTAGTGCTTGTCTCACACAATGTCAAGAGGAATATAAGAGGAAAAAGGCAGACATTATTCTTCTGCAAGAGACCCACTTTAGTGTGACAAGCCATCCGAAATTCTTAGATAAGAAATATAGGCAGTGGTTCCTCTCTTCCGCTAGTGTAAAGAAAAGAGGGTAGCAATATTGCTCAGCAATAGTTTTCCATTTGCAGTGGAACAAGTTAAAAAAGATAGAGAAGGGAGGTATCTCATCTTGGTGGGTAAGCTGCAAGGACAATATTTGATTTTGGCAAACGTATATGCCCCCTGTGAACACGATCCCAAATTCTTCAGGTCCCTCTTTAATACACTGGACAGGGTTGCCCGTGGGTTCATAATATTAGGAGGGGACTTTAACCTAGTAAAGGACCCTGAGTTGGATACTGTAGCTCGGCTCGACTTAAAAAAATAAGGAGAAAAACCGTGGAAAAATTACGGTGCAGCCTCAGAAATAAATGACATAACTAAAAGATATAAATATCCTCAGTACGGACTTAAAGTTCCAGATGCAATTAAATAAATGCTAGAGGATTCAATATTCACTGAAAGACTAATGTCTGAAAGAAAATAAATGCAATCCATAAAAGGACCATATGTCCACAGAGAATGTCTAATGGCCTAAAGTTAACCCCTTCATTGCCTTAGCGGCTATACGCTATGGTAATGAAGCAGCATTTCTGTATTTTTAATAGTATTGAGCAGGAGCAGGGGCCCCCTGAGTTTAGATTTCTGGCTCAGGGAACCCCCTGCTCACTGTACAATATTATTAAAAATACAGAAATGCTGCTTCATTACCATAGCGCATAGCCGCTAAGGTAAAGAACGAGTGTTTATTTATATATGTGTTTTATTTATACTGTACATGTGCAGAGGGTCTCCGGAGCAGAACCGCTGTGGTTTTAGGTCCGGGGACCCCCTGCTCCCCGAGATACAGGCCCCTTTAGGGGGTGCCGGTATCCCTCTGCTCTGCTTGGTTTACAGGCCGCGATCACGTGATCGGGACCTTTAAACGCAGAGGGATACCGGCACCTCATAAAGGGGTCTGTATCTCGGGGAGCAGGGGGTCCCCGGACCTGAAACCAGTGCGGTTCAGCTCCCGAGACCCCCTGCACATTTACACTATAAATAAAAATGTATTTAAAATAATTTTTAATGTGCCGATGTTTGCGCAGAGAGAGAGCAGCGGATCTCTCTCTGCTGCAAACACATCTCGCCCCCGTCGGCCCATAGTATCATTTATGTATGTGCATATACAGTACTGTATGTGTACAGTACTGTATGTTAGGGGTTATAGGGGTTGTTGTTATACAGTATATATATATATATATATATATACAGTATATATATATATATATATATTTTTTTTTTATATATATATATATATATATATATATATATATATATATATACTGTGTATATACAGTACTGTATATATATACTGCATTACAATTCATGAATTTATGCCATCTGGTGGACACGCGAAGCATTGCAGCCTATTAAATCCTGATCATTATCATTTAACAGATCAGCCGCCCGTCAGCCAGGCATGAACCGTGGCTGGGAAGGCAAATGCAACGCGGCTTGTCAGAGGTGAGGAGCGGCGCATTCCAGGTATCTGCCAGGTACAAACTGGTCATTTGCTCGAATAAAGTGTGTCGCAGCAGTATCACTTCTTAGTGCATAACCCCTAGATCCTACTGTATATCTATACTTACTTATTGATCCAGAGGAAGGCAAAGAAAAACCCCAGTGACATATCAACCAATGATATCTCATAAGGAGAAAAAATTAATTCATTTCTGACTCTAAGAATTGGATCACAGTGATCCCAATCGTCTGCGATACCCCTGAGGATCGTGCCTCAAGCCACTGAAGCCCCTCGCCAAAGTCCCAGTTGTTGAAAAGGAACAGAAGGTTTCCAGCTTCTGTGATGAAATGTAAAAGCCGGATCAGCACTTCTAATAGCGTCCTCATGGTTATGCACAACTGCAGCTCAATAGCTTGTCGTCACAAACCTTACGTCAACACATTTCTAGCACTCCTCACTGCTGCACTTCCATCTTTTCTTAAAGATAGCACTGATGTACTCAATTCACTGAAAGATATCACTTGGGAAGAGCACTTTATTTGGGTTACTTTAGACGTCACATAACTTTATACTTGTATTAATCACTCACAAGGGTGTTACACGCAGCTCACCACAAATGAAGCATGACCGCGGTGCTGAGGTAGGGAATTGAGAAACGCCAACCTACAGCCACGCAGGCACACCTACGATGTAGATTGGTCTTACAAGCTTGGTCAGGAGTACGGAAGGTAGACTAGTCGTCTGGATTGGAGAGTAGCGGATCGTTGGAATACTTTGCCAAGGTCAGGATTGGAGAGTAGCGGATCGTTGGGGTACTTTGCCAAGGTTAGGGTAGTAGAGATAAGGATGGTCGTACGAAGCTGGGTGAGAGTTGGAGAGTTGCGGAGCCCAGTGAACGAAGCAGGGTCAGGCAGCAGGAAGATCAGGCACAAGGCAGGAACAAGGTCCGAATGCAGCAAAGCATGGCGTCACACACTAGTTTATGCTCAGCAATGAGAGTCTGGGCAGAGCAGGTATATAAGGAACCTCCCTCCAATGGGAAGAGGGGCGGACCAAGAGGGAATGGGCGGATGGGCTGCTGGGTCGCGCAGGTACGCCCTATTGTGCAGCTCGATTAGGTCTAGGGGCGGAGCTACGTCCCGCGCGCGTCACCGACGTCAGGAGGTGGCGACCCGATCGCGTGCCACTGTGCACCGTGCATGCCCATCATCTGAATGGGAACGGAGCCTGGAGGCGGGTCCAGGGAAAACCTGTCTTCCGCGCATCACTGACGTCAAGGGGTGGCGACTTGATCACATTCCATTTGCGCACCGCACATGTCCGTCTTCGGAGCGGGGCGGAGATTGGGAATGGATCCAGATGGGCAGGTTAATTGCGCACTGCCCGCACACGCGCAGTGGAAACGCCGCGGGACCGCAGCTCCTGAGTGCCAGTTGTAGAAGGCTGGAGAGGTGAGTTCTGGCTATCAGGATGACGAATCATCACAAAGGGATAGAAGCCACTGCAAATTTTTTGCACGTTGATAATTCATTGTCCCTTATTCAACAACACTTTGTCATTGATAGTATTGATTTTATTCTTCACCACAATTATTTTTTGTTTGAAGATCACTTCTATCTCCAGACCACTGGGACAGCTATGGTTACATGCTTTGCCCCCAATTATGCAAGGTTTTTCATGGGGAAATGGAAGTTGGACTTCATTTGGAAGTCCAATAAATTTAGTCAATATCTTAAATACTATCGACGCTACTTTGATGATATCCTGATGATTTGGGCAGAAACGCAGGAAGATCTTGATGGATTTATTGGTTATCTTAATAACAATGACCGGAATCTCGTATTGAAGGGTGAAAATAACCAAAAAGAGATCAATTACTTAGAAAAGTTTCTTAGAAACTTTTTTCAAGCCGGTAGTAGTCAACTCTTATTTAGATCTTAAGAGCAACCATTTGGGGCGCTGGTTAGATAATATTCCATATGGTCAGATGATACGCGTTTGACAAAACTGTTCCAAAATGACAGATTTTGAGGCACAAACAGACAATCTAGCTAAGCGATTTACAAACAAGGGTTATGATCAACAACTTGTTGATAAATCTATCTTAAAAAGTAAGAATATACCTAGAGAACAACTTTTAATACTCAAAAACAGTGGATTTAAGAGTAAGGAGAAAAAGCCTAATGGAACTACAATGTTTATTACAGGATTCTGTAAGCAAGAATATAGGATAAGATAGATCCTTAAAAAGTATTGGAATATCTTGCAAATGGATGCGTAATTAAGGATACCGTAAAAGCCCATCCTAAAATAGCATTTAGGTAGGCCAGTAATATTAAAAATAGGCTGGCTCCTAGTGCTTTGAAAAAGGATCTAAGCAAAAAAACAACTAATGGCAATTTTCTTTCAAGACCAGTGGTAGCTGTATTGTATGTAAATATATGAAGCGAGATAAAATTATCCATGATGCCAATACTGACAAACAATACAAGATTGGTCAGTTTATAAATTGTCTTACCACATTTGTTACAGTATATACATTATCAATTACACGTGCAACCTTTTGTATATAGGGAAGACTATCAGAACCGTAAAGGTCAGGATTTGTGAGCACATGAGTGGAATTCGCAATGCTCAACAGAATTTAGATCGAGGTAAAAAGATTCATAACCTGGCATACCACTTCTTAACTCACCATGGGGGTAAATTGTATGGCTTCAATTTTAGGGGAATAGAGATGATACCTAGGGATCCCAGGAGAGGGTATAGAGATAACATTCTTCTCCAAAGGGAACATTTCTGGATTTATACCCTTGGAACAAAAGTATCTAGTGGTTTGAACAAACTAAATGAACTGGTTCCCTTTTAAAAATGAAGTATCCTCCTCTCCTGTTTCTGACAGTCTTTTCCCCTCATCTCTGATATACATTCCCCCCCCCTTCCTTCTTTTCACAATTTAATATGACCCCTTACTGTATGGATCCTCTTTGGGATATGTCCTAGTTGTTATTTTGGGTCTTTAGCAATATAAAGAGTACAAGTGCTGAATTTGGGTCTTTAGAGCATTTCGTTTTCCCATTTAGATCTTTGTAGAATGAGACATATTTTTCTAATTTTAGATTATTCATGGATGTATTGTGGTAACAAACTATTTCTCTTTCTATATTAAGATATTCAAAATATATGTTGAGACATTCTCCATTATGCGTAGTATGATCATTTTCATTGGTGCATTTATATCTCTTCCCATGTACCTTTGATGGTTAATAAGATATATTAGATTTTATATGAAGATATTCTCTGGTTTTGGATTCCAAGATGATTTTTATGGTATTAAGACATTCTCTGTTGCAAATGAGAATATTCTCTAATTATAAGTGAAGATATTCTTATCCATGAAGATATTTGTAGTTGTTATTCTTACTAATTTCAACTTATTAATTCACAATATTGTTGATATTTCAACAGTTAAAATGTAGGACAAGAGTTGACACTTAGATATAGAATCATACGTGTATGCTTTTTTATCTTCTGTTGGTTCTATGAGGCCTGGGATAAAGTTAGTTTATTAATTGGTTCTACTGTTTACCACAGTTTTTTTATAGGTATTAGTCTATAAAGACATTTTATTAAAATTGATAGTAATTTGTTATTATGTAGCCAGTAGATGGTTTATTTTTGTGTATTGTTCAATGATAGTTTGTGCAATGTGTCATTAATGTTCCTTAATATTTGACTTGTATTGTTTAGTGTTAGTTTGTACAATGTACTGTCAATGTTTTACTGTATGCTTTTAGTAAGCATGCGTATTGCGCTATTGAATTGTGTTAACACTGATTGGACGACTATAAGCAAGGTTGATTCCCATAGGCTGATGGATTATTCAGCTTTGGTACTTAAACAGTGCCTGGGAATCCTAATACCAACCCCCTGAAGAAGTGTCGCTCTGACATGAAACGCGTCACGATGAGGTCATATGCAGTGACTTAAGGTTCATGACGACGACCTATGGAAGATGCAGTTGCATATACCCACGAGGACGCTGTTAGAAGTGCTGATCCGGCTTTTAAATTTAATCACGGAAGCTGGAAACCTTCTGTTTCTTTTCAACAACTGTGACTTTGGCGATGGGCTTCAGTGACTTCAGGCCCGATCCTCATGGTATCGTAGACGATTGGGATCACTGTGATCCACCTCTATTTTATGTAAGTTGTACATGTTCCAAGTGTACATCTAAATTGTAATTTATTTGAATAATTTTGTCTTTGTGCTTTCTCCTATGCGCCCCTTCACATGTTTTTGTGTTTGGAAATTGCCCCGCTGATCACGGGAGACTGGGAGCTGCAGGGAGAAGTCCATTGACTATGAAGAGATAGGAGTTAAAGGACAGCGCACATTGCATTGTTTTAAAGACTCTAAGAATTGGCAATCAGATTACTCCCTGGATCAACATCCTTCCAATGTTTACTTATTTGGTATATCCCTATATACCTTTGATTTCTAAAAAGATGTCCAACCTTTTTTGGAACATATCTATTGTATCTGCCATCACAGTCTCCATGTGTAATGAATTGTACATTTTAACTGCCCTTACTGTAAAGAACCCTTTCCTTTGTTGCTGGTGAAATTTCCTTCCCTCCAACCTTAAGGGATGACCCTGAGTCCTTTGTATGATCCTTGGGATAAATAGTTATTTTGAAAGCTCCTTGTACTGACCCGAAAATATATTTGTATATAGTTATAATATCCCCTCTTAGACGCCTCTTTTCTAATGTAAATAAATCTAATGTAGCTAGCCTCTCCTCATAAATTAGATTGTCCATCCCCTTTATTTATTTGGTGGCTCTTCTCTGCACACTCTCTAGTTCCATAATGTCTTTTTTAAGGAGTGGTGCCCGAAATTGTTCTCCATATTCAAGGTGTGGTCTTTCTAATAATAGTGTGATATTGTTACTAGCTATATTGGTACTGGGTATAACCAGACACAAACAAGTTATGGTGGATAATAAAGTGACAAAAACCCTCCACCATACAGTGTAGCACATATAAAAAAGGGAGTAATTTTTTGTTGTTGTAGTGTAATAAATATGCATTCCTTTTCTGTATATAAAATATCTGTCTGTCTCCACAAATTCATTCTATTACAACAATAAAAATACAAACCTGAAGAGAACGTTTCATGCAATTTTTTCAAAGGGAATCCCACACCTTCATCTATCAAGAGGAAATTTTCATCACAGAAGTAGGAATCTACAAGTCCTTTTGGATCAAATTCTTCATCATGAGAATCCTTCTGGAGACTGGAATCCATTGCAAGTCTTTGGTGCAATCTTTCTGATGTGATGTTGGATAAGTCTTGTACACAGTTTTAAGTCCATTTAACAATCAAATATGATGCCTCCCGAATCATATGTACAAATATTAACATTGGATCATATTGAGCTACATTTTGTCACAAGGATTCTTATATCTGTAAGGGGGTCACTCCCGGTTTCTCTGATGTCCCTTTGCCCCCTGTCTTACCCCTGTGGCAGTGGGGAAAGGGGACGGCAACTTCTCCTGGTGGGCGCCACCATCTTGGTTGTGGCGCGAGGTTCGAGCAATGCGCAGAAGTTGGCAAGGGTAGCGGTGGCCATTACAAGTGTGCAGGAGCTCTGGGAAGTTGCGCAGGCGCAGTTAAGCATAGCGGCGGCCATTACCGCTTCGCACAGGTGCAGGAGAGATCGCGCACGCGGTTCCCATAGGAAAGAGGTCCTGAGTGGACTACATCTCCCAGCAGCCTCTGGGGAATGCCCTATGATCCCTGTCACCTGCAGCTAGCCAACCACTGAGACTTGCAGATTCTCTGCAGCAGGGGATTTCATACAATGATGTGAAGCACATGAGTCAGTCAGACTGAGGATACAGAGGGGGAAAGAAGGGGGGCAGAGAGCTGTGAGCTTCTGCCCTAGGCCAGAAATCCCCAGGCTAGAGCTGAGGCTCTGACTCCCCACTAGTGAGGGTGGGTTGTCACAGGGACAGGCCCTAGGATAGGGACCTGTCACATTAGAGAAAGAGCTCTGCGTGTGGGGAGGCAAGTAGCCCCTACACTAGGCCCTATACCCCAGGCCCAATTAACCCCATAGTCATTGAAAGGTTGGAGCTGCTACAGGGACATGCCCTAGATAGGGAACGGATCCCCTCAGCAGTCAGGTGTGTTATATAATAGTCAGGGACACAGCTGTGTGCACGTGGCCTGGCAAGTTTGGTCTGGGAACAGACATCTTCAAGAAAGAGACAGTTTTCACGGTGGGAGCGTCTGGCGGGACATCACCCCACGCGGAGGCAGGTTTCATCGCAGGATCAGCGGATCCTTTGTGAAGATTCATCATACCGAGTGTGGACACACTTGGCAGGTAGTCACCAAGTGCACCACCATTACCGGTACCACACAGGCACTGATCACGCCTAAGGTTGCATAACTCTTTGGACACTTGGGACTCAGGGAATAAGGTGGGGGGTACAAGGCCCTGCGAGGTGTGTGGCTAGTTGTGTCTTCAGTGGGTTGAGTGCTAAGATATTATCATAGAGTTATGTCAGTACATTAGAGCGTTAAGAGATATGTTATGTTCAGTAAAGCCCTTTGCTATTTCACATCCAGTGTATGTGTTCATTTGCATGTGTCCTGCGAGGAACAACTCCCGCTCTGCTGGGAGCCATCGCAGGTGGAGGCGCTGCACCATATAGTAGTTGTCAGAGTAATTCCCCCCAGGTTCCCCGTGGCAGAAGCTCAGCCCTCCTGGTTGCCAGACAGGTACAGCACCACACTGATAAGTAGTCAGATACACCTACCCACCTCAATCTCACTTATGGTGGGGGTTGGAGGGCTACATTTGGAGGCGCTGCTGAGATCCAGACCTGGGGTGCCCGAATTCAGTATGAATTATGTTTTTCTCATTATCATTGCCATCCTGCCAAGAAGTGTACGAATGGGCATTAAAGGGACAAGTCCCGCCATCACAAACCCTTGCTGTAGGAAGAGTTCCTGCTGACACTCCCTCCTGTGATATTTGCTTAATATTGGGTCAGTACCCAGGCTTATGGGGTGCAAAAGTCTTAGACCGCTGCGTAGATGCAGACAGAGTGTGGTGCTGAGTATTGGTGAGGGCTGAACAAGATTTAATAAGAGAAGGAGGCCCATCCAAAATATTGCTCCATGGAACCCTCACTAAAGTATGGTGTCCTGTTATCTACCCTGAAATGCCGGGAAAATCAGAGGCCCCACCAGAAGGCTACCCCCCTATCTATGCAGAGTCATAGTGTAATTGATGAGACTGTGATTAAAATGGAGGCTCCCTCAAGCAGTGAATCACACCTAAGATGGCGGCTCCCACCAAGTGGGGCGAGCACCAGGACTGTGCAAGAAATTGTTGCAGAATTTTGTCCGGGTCTGGCGCGAAAAACATAGCCGCCCCTGCGCTGTGAGTGGCTCAGCGCAGAGTCAGAATCACTCCTTGAAAGAGGGTGCTCTCCCTCTGGAGTCCACCAGGGGGAGCCAGCACAGTGATTCTCAATCAGTAATTGCTGTCTCCACTAAGGACAGTACAGGATGCAGCAAGCCACATCCGCAGTTGTATGGTGTTTGGCCAGCAGAGGGACTGTATGTTACATTTCTTTTGTGCCCGTGCTTACAGAAAGACCTTAAACTCTCCGTGGTATGAACTTTGATCCCTATCAGTGACCACGAGGGGTTCAGGTAGTGAAAGTCGAAGGAAAAAGGTACGTCAGGTTCCAATGCCCCAAGTGTGATTTTCCAGATGGCGAATTGAGCTGGGGACCCGTGTGCCTGCTGTGAGGCACAGTTCCTAAAACCAGTGCTGCTGTGTGCTACGGAACCCACAGAGGAAGATGTGGCTAACCAACCTATCCCAACTACGGAGGGCCCGTGCGCCCTATCCGCGGTTCCAGATTCGTGCCGGAACCACAGATGGAACCAGAGATGACAAGAGAAGCTGAGGACAAAAAGCCGTTTGCCTCACCTGCTGTGGGCCCATGTGCCCTACTACGGCCAGTCCAGCCTAAGATGATTGAACCGTCGGTCCTAGGCTTGGGATCAGTACCTAATGACGACAAGGGTGAGTTGACTGCCCAAGGGGTGTCGGGTGTGAGCTTCCAGGTGACCGCGGAGCACGGTAGCTCCTTAAGTCTGGCTACCAGGGCGATTGGCTCCACTTGGCATCGCGTCCTGGTGGAGGTGTCCCCCTTAGAAGACTGCTGTCCAGTGGTGCGAGTGGACCAGTACCCACCGCCTATCGTCCAGGTGAAGAGGAAAGACAGCCCCATCATGATGTCCAATGCTGCCATAAGTATTACCATAACTGAGTGTGAGTCCGTGCGCTCCAACCCAAATGGTCCCAGGACTGGGATCCAACGCTCCCGAGTTTCCAGAAAGTGAGTGGACTGCCCCAGATGTGCCGGGGACAGGTTCCAAGACAGCAGAGGTGGTAACCGTCAGTGTCCCCGAGGACCTGTTGGCCACCGTGAATCACCGCGGTGGTAATTTATCAACCCTACCCACTGCAGAATATGACTGAGACTTTGAGTACAGAGACCTTGCTAAGCGCTCGCATCCCAGTGGAAGCCTACCAAGTGCTTAGGGACAAGGACTGTGTTGTTAGTGATCCATTGAAATTTGCCTCCTCTAAGTGCGACATGGAGCGTTTCATTCGCCATGTGTTGGACAGAGGAAAAGGTCAAGACCTCCTGGCCTACCGCATCCATGCCGCAGATGGCCAGGTAAAGGTCTGGCCAAGAGACACTGTGCTATTCCTTCCACCAGGGGGAGGAAGTAGTACGGAACCAGTGACTGTTACCCCAGAGCATGATTTCCAAGAGATTACCCAGGCGGAGGCTCACAAAAGTCAAAGTGAGGTACCCCCACATTATCAGTTAGGGGCACCCCACAATTGGTCTCAGCAAGCCGCTAACACTCAGCTGGCCTCGGGTATTACTGTGGTTGTTATGTGGTGTACCAATTCATACAAAGCATATGTGATAAGTTGTATTTATCATGCCCTGAATTTTTATTATATAACTTTGTGCTGGGTGACGCTGTCCTCCAAGTGGGGATGTTGGTATTTTCACAAGGGGAAGAGTGTAAGGAGATCACTCCTGGTTTCCCTGATGTCCCTTTGCTCCCTGTCCTACCCCTGTGGCAGTGGGGAAAGGGACGGCGACTTCTCCCGGTGGGAGCCGTAATCTTGGTTGTGGCGCAAGGTTCGCCCAATGCGCAGAGGTTGGCAAGGGTATCAGTGGCCAATACAAGTGTGCAGGAGCTCTGGGAAGTTATGCAGGCACAGTTAAGCATAGCGGCGGCCATTACAGCTTCGCACAGGCGTAGGAGAGATCGCGCACGTGGTTCCCATAGGAAAGGGGTCCTGAGTGGACTATATCTCCCAGCAGCCTCTGGGGAATGCCCTATGATCCCTGTCACCTCCAGCCAGCCAGCCACTGAGACTTGCAGATTCTCTGCAGCAGGGGATTTGATACAATGTTGTGAAGCACATGAGTCAGTCAGACTGAGGATACAGAGGGGGAAAGAAGGGGGGCAGAGAGCTGTGAGCTTCTGCCCTAGGCCAGAAATCCCCAGGCTAGAGCGGAGGCTCGACTCCCCACTATTGAGGGTGGGTGGTCACATTAGAGAAGGAGAAGGAGCTCTGCGTGAGGGGAGGCAAGTAGCCCCTACACTAGGCCCAATACCCCAGGCCCAGTTAGCCCCTGAGTCATTGAAAGGTTGGCGCTGCTACAGGGACATGTCCTAGATAGGGAACGGATCCCCTCAGCAGTCAGGTGTGTTATAAAATAGTCAGGGACACAGCTGTGTGCACGTTGCCTGGCAAGTTTGGTCTGGGAACAGACCTCTTCAGGAATGATGCTATGCAAAAATGCCCGGGCGCTACCTTAGAGTGAATATTAATGGGGTAAGGTAATCGTTGTAATTAAACAATACAACCTTAAATAGTGCTTAAAGGTCCCCTTTACTTCCGAAACTCTTCCTGCTGCTCAAAACCCCAAAAAGGACCTATCCAGGATCCTTGGTACAAGGAAAAAGCAGACAAAAAATGGGGGAGCATAGGTTGAGAGACTATACAGACGTTTGAGTAACCACAATATTGTGAAACTTGGATGTGAAATAAGATGTGAAATAACATAAACACTTACACGGCCTTGTGTAAATGCTTTCACATCAAGGTATCTTTGCTTTAGGTGTTTTCTCTTCTGTCTTCTTTCTTCTTATGTCTTTCTTCTCCTCTGGTGTGCTGTGAAGCGTCTCTTGTCTTTTCCACAGGGATGGGTTGTGATGTTGTCCTCAGAGTTAAAATGAAATAAAAACATATGGATAAGGAACGAGACAGAAGAATGAAAATATACGTCTGGGGTAGATAACCAGGTCTAAATTCAACAAGCAGAGGAATACTGCATCCACTCACACGGGCAAGCGTGAGTTGTCTCTGGAGGGAGGTATCTTTGATGGCACCTCACTGCAGGGATCCCACGTGCCCCACCGGTTCTTTGCACCAAACAATACTGGTTATAGGGCCAAATTGGGTAAAAATGTCACCCCGTAAGGTTATCAATAAACTCACACGGCCAAGTGTGAGTATGAACTCAAATTGGTATCTCTTCTGACGGTGGCCGGTATGGTAAAAAAGTACTCAGGGATAGTAGCTACTATCCCTGAGTACTTTTTTACCATACCGGCCACCGTCAGAAGCAGGAAGAAGGAGCAAAGCTTACCACCCGGACGCGGAGAGTTAGCTGCGCACTTGAGTATCCTGCACGAACATTTTCTGATAGACTGGCTGCCTAAACATCAGCTCTTCAGTCATTTTTTTGACCTAGTGCTTTTTAAATGTTTTGTTGGGACTATGTCCTGTTAGTGTTAATAAATATCATGTTTTTCACCCAAGTACCCGTGTGCACTATCGTGTGAACCAGGAACTATCTGAGTGATTCTCACAATACAAATTGAAGGTTCGAATTTGATGCTCCAGAGAGGGGAGAAGAGATACCAATTTGAGTTCATACTCACACTTGGCCGTGTGAGTTTATTGATAACCTTACGGGGTGACATTTTTACCCAATTTGGCCCTATAACCAGTATTGTTTGGTGCAAAGAACCGGTGGGGCACGTGGGATCCCTGCAGTGAGGTGCCATCAAAGATACCTCCCTCCAGAGACAACTCACGCTTGCCCGTGTGAGTGGATGCAGTATTCCTCTGCTTGTTGAATTTAGACCTGGTTATCTACCCCAGACGTATATTTTCATTCTTCTGTCTCGTTCCTTATCCATATGTTTTTATTTCATTTTAACTCTGAGGACAACATCACAACCCATCCCTGTGGAAAAGACAAGAGACGCTTCACAGCACACCAGAGGAGAAGAAAGACATAAGAAGAAAGAAGACAGAAGAGAAAACACCTAAAGCAAAGATACCTTGATGTGAAAGCATTTACACAAGGCCGTGTAAGTGTTTATGTTATTTCACATCTTATTTCACATCCAAGTTTCACAATATTGTGGTTACTCAAACGTCTGTATAGTCTCTCAACCTATGCTCCCCCATTTTTTGTCTGCTTTTGCCTCTTCAGGAATGAGACAGTCTTCACGGTGGGAGCGTCTGGCGGGACATCACCCCACGCGGAGGCAGGATTCATTGCAGGATCAGCGGATCCTTTGTGACGATTCATCATATCGAGTGAGGACACACTCAACAGGTACAGTCACCAAGTGCACCACCATTACCGGTACCACACAGGCACTGATCACGCCTAAGGTTGCATAATTCTTGGGACACTTGGGACTCAGGGAATAAGGTGCTGGGTACAAGGTCCTGCGAGGTGTGTGGCTAGTTGTGTCTTCAGTGGATGGAGTGCTAAGATATTATCATAGAGTTATGTCAGTACATTAGAGCGTTAAGAGATATGTTATGTTCAGTAAAGCCCTTTGCTATTTCACATCCAGTGTATGTGTTCATTTGCATGTGTCCTGCGAGGAACAACTCCCGCTCTGCTGGGAGCCATCGCAGGTGGAGGCGCTGCACCATATAGTAGTAGTAAGAGTAATTCACCCCAGGTTCCCCGTGGCGGAAGCTCAGCCCTCCTGGTTGCCAAACAGGTAAAGCACCACACTGATAAGTAGTCGATACACCTACCCACCTCAATCTCACTTAGGGTAAGGGTAGGAGGGCTACATATCATATTTTGACCCTTCTAATATTGTAGAATATTTATTTCTTATTAATTTGTTGGCTTTCTGCTAGTTGAGAAAACACAAGCCATCTCATGATTCTTATAATGTTATATAGTTTACTTAAAAGAAAAAGAACAGCATTTCTCAGTGTGAGTACGACAAAGGTTAATTAAGACTTTGTTGAGCTGCAGTGTGTTTGTGGCGGTAGGGAGGGTTTGGCCCAGGATTAACGGGGTTACCCCCCAAGGTCCCCCCTCTAACCTCGCCAGGGAGACAAGGGGTTAACTGGGCTGAGGCCCAGAAATGTGATTTTACCCTTGTTATAACCTGTAAATGTATTCTCCCCTGTGTCCCTATCCCATTGTAATGTCTGGGTTAATCAGTACCTGCATAACACACACACTGGGTCATCAGGGGTTAATTGTGTAAGCCCAGTGGGCTAGTTAATGCGTTATCTGTGTATTCCCTTTGCCTCATGGGCCTGCAACTGCCTGTGTCAGCGTGTAAGTGGATTGCCTTGTATGGGTGGCCTCTTATGAGGAATAGCTGCAGGGCAGGGATGTCTGGAACATGAGGGGAATATTTTAACCTGTCTTGCCTGCCAGCAAGGTATTCTGAGCCTTGGGGTACAGCCTCTGGGTCACCCCCCAAGTATACACATATTATAAATATAACTTTGTCATAAGAGGGACATATATTTTGGATAAAGTGACTTTTTGCAGTTTTTGAAATACACAGGCAGAATGCTAATGGTGTGCTAATGTACAGGCAGAATGCCTGTCTTTGTAATGCGTAAGGAACCAAATGGTGCCTCATATGAGTATTCACGTTTTGATATGCAAGCTTCCTCTCTGGAAATGCATATCAAAAGAGGAGTCTGAGCTAGGTGTGATACAGAGCTCAAGAAGTAATTACCTAATTGGTTATGCGAAAAGCCAAAAGCCCACTTCAAAAGGTTTTATTGATGGGGCCAGGGGGGGGCTACCCCAACTGGATATCTGAGGGGGTAACTTTATTAAATATAAGAATACTATGAGATGTCCTTGGCTGAACCAGCTAAGAATTACATAAGTGTATTGGCGGGAGTCAGCCGATCTTGGGGAGTCTAAACCCTGTATAGGTACCTGCTGCTAAATGCCAGATATTAATATCTCTATTAATGTTCCTATTACAGTGTAATTTTTGGTCTTCCTGCGAGCGTCAGGTGCCACCGGCCGTATTAATATATCTCACCTGACTGTGTGTATTACGGAACGGAAGTTATGCAATGATTTGCAGTAAATATGAAATTTTGGTTGAGTCTGAGGAACCCCTGTGGTGATGAGCAGGAAAGGCTAGAATTTACAACCCTGATCATCAAAGACTAAGTGGCTAATTGCTTATGCTTGGCCCAACGGACAAAAGGAATTAACCAGAGGAAGTGGAACTTTTCACACTGACCACCTAGCTTCAAAAGCTTCAAAGAGGATTTTACTAGACGGCACGGGGCCGTAAACTGGGAAAGCGGGGGTTAAAATGATATATAAGTCAAAGCCACCCTTTACCCAGTTGTTCATGTTGTTCATGCTGTTCATGCAAAGTCTGCAGGCCTGCATGTCATCAGGCCTGTTGTTCTATACCATCTTGATTGCTGAGAAGAAATGCCATGCAATGTCTTGGGCTGATTGCTGGATGAAACTGCCAGTTCAGATGGGACTGTTTTCATTATTTTCATCTTTTACGTAAGTGTCTATATTTTGCCTGTTATTGTATAATCTGTTGTGTTCACCTTTATCAAGGAATAAATTATATTTATCATATCTTAAGTCTCGTCCCAGTTCAAACCCAGGTATATATATATTTATATATAGTTTTTGGTGTAAATTACAGCCTGTCGCAAGCTACCGTGACAGTGTTAAATACACTACATCCTGAATCCATAATAACCCCAGGAGTGTAATTAAATCATGCAGATGGTACATCACGGGATGAAGCTTCTGAGATCTGTAAATATCAGGAACACACAGAAGTACATTAAATGTCTATCATAAATTACACAATCCCACCATCATACTGTGCATTTCTTAACCGTCTGATTCATAATTCAGGCCTCGCATTATACATTACATATTGTTCATGCAAAAATCTATACACAAATTCTCTGATTGTGGTAACTAAACATTTTCCATTGAATGGATGCATAGCCCACTTTCTAAAACTGGCTCAAGTCCTTGAAAATAAACCCCTGTAACCAGGAAGACTACTATGTATGTATGTAACCCCTCCTTGTCCGGCTCCTACAGAATGTTACTATGAGGTAGTGCACAGAGCTGAAATACCGAGTGACATCCTGAGCTTGTTTGTTTAAGCAAGTTATCCGCGATTTAACCTGGGTTAACAGTGACCAGAAGGCAGCCAGAAATTGAAATTTGGCATTTTCTGCAATACCGGCCAGAAACTCAAGTCAGCGATTGCGAGTTTTTGAGTTTTTTAAAAATCAATTTGATAGTCCACACAGACCTGTTGGCTTTTAATGGCTTTAATGACCTGATCCCTAAGTCCTCATTTAAGAGATGCTTTTGCAGCTGATCAGCAAAGATGGGAAGAGAGAGCTTAAAGAACATTAAAGAACAGGTTCTCAAATGCAGTCTGCAAGAACCCCCCAGGGTTATCCCTGCTTCAGCACATGTGGCTCAACCTGTCCTGTCCCTTATTCCAGATCATGTGTACACAGTCCGATATCACACAGATTTTTTTTTACTTTATCGTACGATTGAAAAACACGTGTCACTGTGTAAACTGGTTGAAACCTATGTGTGCAGTATGTACTGTATACAGTTTGTGACATGATGCCAGCCAACAGCTAGGCATGTGTGACCCTCACTATACTGCTGCGGCCAAGTTTATTCGAGCATTTGCCCGTTCTTGGCCGCAGCAGTAGCCTGGCGCGCGCCCGAGAGTGACGGGCGCGCGCCGAAGCAGCGGAAGAGCGCCCTCCGATCGGGGCGCTCTCCCTACCGCTGCCGGGTCCGCCGGGTCCCCCGGAACCCCCTGCCGCTGTCCCGCGATCGCGGGACACCAGGGCTCCCTCGGGGAGCCCCTGGACGCGCGTGCAGGGGGCGCACGCTCCCGAAGACGCGTGACTGCGCGTCTATGACGCGCAGCACGCCGAGGGGCGGCCACTAGCAAGCCGGGAAATCTCCCGGCTTGCGGATCTGGCCGCAGTGTGATTAAGTGTGTCGGTAGTGTATACTGTATGTTACATGGTGCCAGCAGCTGGAGAGGGTGTGACACGTATGTGTACAGTACGTGGCATGATGCCAGTGTGTACATTACTGTACACATTAATGTACAGTGAGGACAGTACTGTACATTAAATTATGGATGTTCACAGGATGGTACAGCTGTATCGGCCATATTTGTAAAAGATCACGGAGACGTTGTCGTTGGCTCTTCTGCATTCCACGCAGTATTAATTTTGCATTACCGCGTTCATGTCACATTCACGCCACCTGACTGCTCCGCGGTTGGTCTGTTTAATTTAATTGTTTCGGATTTAATTGGGTGCAATTCTTCGCGTATCCGCCAGGTGGCAGAAATTCATGAATTGTAATGAATTGTAATGTGAACAGTACTTGCGCTACTGTATCGACTTGCAGGTGTTTTAAAACATATAAAAACAATGTCTGCCACAGTGGTTCATTGTGAATTGACCTTGAAGAAGTTAAAGTATCTTTTTTAGGCGTTTCGTAATAAAAACTGTTAAAAACTCAATGCTCTGTGTCTTTTTTTTTACATTCTTTCTCCTGCACCATTTTACACTGGACACAATGAGTACACCACTGTATAAAAGACCTGTCTGTACGTATACATTTATAATTTTGTTCTGCAATTAATACTGCAGCAGATAACAAGGCGACTGTAACCGAAATTAATGAATAATTCACTTAGAATTACGATTTTTACAAATTTTCACCTGACGCTCATGTGTGGAAGCGTGCGATAAGAAAAAAGTTAAGTTGCGATCTGTGTTTTTTTCGTACTGCCCCTGCACGCGGAGATAGAAGAGGCTTTTGGTGTGTTATACCAGATTCTTCCACTTTGTTTGAGCATGCAAACTTCAAAAGGAAAAATTCCGGGTTGAATCCATATAAAATTTGTCAATCCCAATGCAACAATGCAACAGCGCTGGCAAGAGCCAACCTTGTTATCTGTCCTGCCAGAATACCTGCAAAACTTCCAGCAAGCTTGCATGTACCAAAAAGATTTCCAGCTGCATCAGCTGTCAACTACAGGTGTAGCAGGCCCGCTGTCACCTGTCAACTACGTGTATTATGAATACTATGCGACTGACAGTGGCTCATCACCACACGTTTGGCAAAGTCTAAAATGAAGGTAAATATAATTTACTACAGTAACTAGCTGTATTACACTATACAGTACAGTATTAAGTTAACAGCTGCATTTCCAGCTGCCGTATTTTAAAAAAAATATTCTTTTTTTTAAATACTGTACTGCACGTACAGTAAGTGCAACAATATATTATGCACACAGACAAGTGATTAGTTACAGTAAGCTGCAGATCGGTCCGTTCTCCTGTAATCAATCACTTTTCCCAGTGTTATTTAATTCTTGCACAATTATTGAAAATTTAGTCCTGCAATATGATTGACTGAGCAATTACTACAGTAGATTAAATTGGTGGACAGCTAGGGAGAGGACAGGGCTCAAGAGCCAATCAGAAGTTGTTTGAAATGCTGCTTTAATTCCCATTGACTCGACTTGACTCATGCGCAATACCGGAAATTATAGCATCATGTTATTTTTCCCCAGAAAAGAAACTTTGACATCAAGCGGAAAAAGGCAAAAGGAGGGATTTCAATGGACCTACTGTACAGTATAATATCGCTGTTTTGAAACATTGCTTGCGCATTGGGAATCTGATTTAAAAATTCAAGTACTGTAGGCAACAATTTAGTGAGTGCAATTTTTATTGATTAGGATAGAATTATTGTGAGCTTTATAGAAAACCTTAAACAGTATGCTGCTGTTTTAATATTCAATACTTTTTTACATTGTACTGTAATCATTACTACTGTTTGACATGGCATTTTGCAGTATAATTACAATACACTTGCATGTTTCATTAACTCTTTTAAGGAACCCCAAAAATAAAAATGTATATCTTTATTCTATATGTATTATTCAATACTTTTAACTTTTGCTAGGCCTTCTCTTATTTTCATACTGTTATTATTTAATGTGCATGCGTGTATGTCTCATTGGAACCTTGTGGAAACGCATATGCGTGTCATCACATTTAGGCGCATGCGTGTATTTAAATTTAAAAAAAAAGCAAAGCAATTCATCTGTTATAAGCCCTTCTTGGAGAATTCACCACACATTCAAAGTGAATTTCAAGTAAAAAAAAAAAACAGACATCCCTTTTTGAAGGTCTGATTTAAATTAACCATAATACGAATCATGTTTTTGAAAAGTTAACAATTTTCTTCGTAATGGCTGCATTGCATTATGTCTGTACAGTAGTTCTTAGTTCTATGTCATTGAGAGAGGGGGGTTACAGTAAATTAAAGACTGCTACAATATGCAGTACACACAGTCCAACAATGAAACAATAAACTTTTTTTTGAGTAAAAACATTTTTCTATAACTTCTGAATTACTGTACTGTACAGCACAGTGCAATCAAACAGCAAAGTCATTCCCAAACGGGTTGGCCTTCCAGGAACGAGCCCTTACATGCCTCAAAAGGAAATTGATGGTGTCTCTCACATTTCTCATAACATGATCGCTAACAGTAAAATAACGCTGCACTTCCTCCAAAATGGTTTTTGCTAAAATTTGCCGGCCGAGCCTTCTTGATTTTTTTCCATTCATAATTTACTTGGTGGGTCCACCCGCAGTACATCTCAAAACTGACGTGGTGTTTAAAGATGGACAAGGCAAATTTTTGGGCTGCACCACCACTTCCGATCTTGTATTTCTCCTTCTCCTGGACTTGCATGGACAGGTCGCTCAAGATGATGTCTGGCAGCATTACAATGGGAGAGGGTGTGCTTCTGGGAGCGGTTGTGCTTCTGGCAGCGGGCGAGGGTAGGTGGTCTTGGAGGATGCTTTCCTCCAGTCGTGGCCTTATCGGGGTTGTCATCTCCTGTTGTGGCCTTATCGGGATTGTCATCTCCTCTCCAGGCCTTATTGGGGTTGTAAACTCATCCTCTTCAAGAGCACACAGGTACACATATTTTGCAGACGGAGGGGGTGAGCATGGGGGGCCAAATCCTGCTCCTGCGTCGGACATACAGGTACAGGGTCAGGGACTCCAAGCAAAGAATAGATCCCTGCGATATTCCTCTCCATCTTCTCCATACACCTATCCATATACAACATTGTCTCCAAAAGAAGAAACTTTTGCACCGCAGAGTTGTCAGGGATTTCGGCACAACTTAAACCATTCAGCATATGGGCGAACGAGCTGGATCTGGTGCGAGGAGTGCTGTTGACATCATTGTGGATGGGTGCAGGAGCAGGTGAGATGGAGGGTGCCAGGAGAGCAGCGTCGTGGATGGTGCAGGAGCAGGTGAGATGGCGGGTCTCAGGAGAGCATCGGTGGACAAAGGGTCCTCCCCGGGCTTCCATTTGTTTTGTTATGTGTATAGCAGCGAATTTCTTCTTGACATAATAAGGCCTTTGGAGTCTTTGGAACGTTTACTTTATTCTCCTTTGGTTTTCGCTTTGGCTTCCGCCTTTCGCTTTCTTGTGGTTGGCACGGCAGAAGCAAGGAGGTTCCTGCGTCCGTAGAATCGGGGTAGATCAATGGAAGCAGATTGAACAATGAACAATGCAGTATCTGGACAAGAGCAAGTTCAGATAGAGATCAGCATGTGGATGGCTATGCAATTTGTGTCACCTTTTATACACTGTGTCTCTATTTGAATTTTTTTTCGCAGGCATGGACACGAGGTGCAGGTGTTAAAAGTGGACGTACTTTGTACTAAACCTGTCGAGTGAGGTTGAGACCCATTAAAGTATAAATACACCATCCATTTTGTTGATTCAATGCACATTGAATACACATCGAGTACACATCAAATATACATTCTTGTGCTTGTATTTTTTTCTAAACGCAGAGATGCCGAAGAAAACGATTTCAAAGGATCTCAGCATGAGAATACGGGATATGTACAAGAGAGGACACCGAATTTCACAGATACAACGCTGGTTAAATACTTCGGGCCTCGTTTTAGCAGCAAGCACTATCAGCTATCATGCCCATAGTAAGGCCAGAAGTGTTCAAGCGGACCCCCAACGTCACTACCGAGTAAGTATTTTTGTTTTCTTTACTGTACAGTATGTACTGTAATTACACTTTTACTTATTAAATGCATTAGAGCTGGCCGCACAACTCCAGTCCTCGAGGGCCGCAAACAGGCCAGGTTTTCAGGATATCCCAAAATCAGAAAAAAACAAAATATAATGCCGCTCTCCACTTATGAGTGATATTGTAGAAGATAGGGTGCATACAGGATATGAAGATACATATGCAGAGGGGGAAGGGGTACAAAGAGAGTAACCCAGCAAGAACCTATTTGCACTCGCTTATCTCAAATAAATGGTTAGGAATAATTTAATCCTTGGGTGGAGCCCATACACCATTTAATAATACATATAAAATATTTAATATGAATTATTAAATGGTGTATGGGCTCCACCCAAGGATTACATTATTCCTAACCATTTATTTGAGATAAGCGAGTGCAAATAGGTTCTTGCTGGGTTACTCTCTTTGTACCCCATCCCCCTCTGCATATATATCCCAAAATCAGCACAGCTGGAGTTGTGCAGGCTTGCATTAGTGTTTTTAACAGTACCTTTTTCCTAGCAATTATTGTCCTCTACTGTATGAATAATAACGTCTTCTATGCATGTTTTTCTTATTTGATCAAGATTTTCATTCTTAAAATCAATACATTGTAATTTCTACTGTATACAGTAAATATCTCAAACACACACCCATGACACCCATTGTATTTCAAAGTGAGTTGCACCTCCCACCTTAATTATCACTCACTTCATTATTACTCACTCACCCCCGCTCTCCTCTCCGTTCATCAAGTCAATTACCCCAATTACCCCATGCAATGTTATATTTACAGTATACTGTACAGCGCCTTAAATCCCCCCATATACTACAGTGTACACAGTACAGTGTATATATATATATACAATATACAATATATATATATATATATACAAAGAAAAAGAAGCGCCAGCTCCATAGCATAATACTGTAAAACAGAGGACATCTTTATTCAAGCATGGAGTAGTCACCAGGACCTGTACTCACATGGTAGGTAAAAAACACATTCATAAAAATCAACTAAAAAATGATTAACCCTATATCTCAGCGCAAAAAAATATATATATATATATAAGTGTGTAAATACAATAAGTGAATAATAAGCTTACTGCTAAGTGAAAGCTGCCAAAGGGTCTCTGCCTAACAAATTCCTCACAAACTCATTTCAGACAATAATACAAAAATGCAATGACCCGGCGCTCCAGGCTACAACAATACCCCAGTCCAATGATTAGTTCAAATGGATATGGAAAGTTATATTCAATATTCCAGATGATGGAGAGATGATGATCCAATTCCTGGCTGTTAGTTCCGGACTCCTCCTAGTGAATAATAGACAAAAAGGAAAAGACTATTGCGCAGCCACAAGAACCAATAAATGACTCCACGACAGATTAAAGTAATGAACTTACAGACTTTCTATGTTGTTGTTCCTTTGAGACAATCTGTGCTTTAAACCTCTTCTCTTTCAGATATCACGAATCCCACGTGTTGTATGTCATTCATCCAGGTTTTCAATCTGTTCACAGCATTACCACTCAGACATGGTTCCCATGTGTTCCCAGAAAGGAGATAACATAGAAGATGATGGTGCAGATTGATAAAAATTTATTACAATGAAAAATAAAAACAGCCAAAGGCTTACTCACATAAACCAGGCTATGTTAAAACAGCTGACAACGTGCCGTCCACAGCTTGATACAATCAGGTATAGCAGGCTTCTGGGATGATGGCACTTTTGTTATTTGCAAACCCTGTGGCATCTTTCTCTATGCAGTTGCGCTGCGAGATCCGCCCCCTCTATTTGCTATTGCTATCTTTATCTCAGCTTGAGGTGGCAGCATTACACACTGTGCTCTGCTCTCCTCTCTGAGTAACTGCCGTCAGCCCGCACGCAGCTCAGTGACGTCACACTATGGCGTCTCTCCTGATCTCTCTGCACCTGATGACCGTGTCAGTTCTAGCTCCTCCCTCTCCAGATTGCGTCCCCTTCTACCCCACTGGTCCTTTTTAGCAACATTCATAGAGGGGAGATCTTCCCTCTTCATGGTTTTCACCAAAGTAAATGTATCCAGAAGATCTTTTTCTTTATATCCCCTTTCTATGAATCTAGCAATAAGTTTTTTGGCCTGTACTTCAAAATTTTCCTCAGTTGAACATAACCTTCTTAAGCGCAATAGTTGGCCTTTGGGAATTACTCTCTTTAAAGGAACTGCGTGATTGCTGTTGGCCATCAAATATGTATTCCTAGAGTTGGGCTTTCTAAACACATGTAGAGTATGGTCATATGATATGAATGACCATTTTCCGCAAAGTACACTGCTTCGTTGTGTGATGAGAATTATATCTGTTTTGCATTAATTGATTGAATAGCCTTTTAAAAAAAACTTGCTTAAAAGTGTAGAATACTTAAAGAGTAGTCACTAATTATACACACCCTTTTCCTTTGTTCTCTCTTATTATAATAGTATATGTAATATTTCATAATAGATTTTTTTCCTTTTCCTATTTTGTATTTTTTATTTTAGTAGACATAGGATTTATTTTGGAGTTATTAATAGTGCATATAGTTTATATCAAATTGATTTACTATTTTATTTTTTACTTAATATTTTATAGTTAGTTTATTATTATTTCTTTATTATTTTTTTTTTCTTTCCTTATATATATTTTTTTTATTCAATTTTTTTTATCTGTAAGTCTTGTATGTCTGAGTATATTCATATATATGTTTTATTAGAAGTTGAGTTTGTATTTCTTTAGGATTGCTTACCACCTGTGTCATTTAGATTTTCTTTTGTATACGAGGACGTTAGTCTGAGGGGAGTTATGACTGTATATAGACCCATTACATTTGTAAGGGTTCTGATTCAATTTAAGATACTCTTATACATTGTGAACTAAGTTTGTACTGGAGGGTGTGTAATTTCTTGTGGTTGTCTATGTATTTTTTTCTATTTTTAACTTGTATCCTTTTTGTACTGTATCAGTTTGCCATGGTAACCAGACATTCTTTTTCTGTACCCTTTGAGTGTTATTTGTTTTGGTTATAGGATTATACTGTTAAGTTGTATCCTTGCATAAGAAACAATTGTATACTGTCTATGTCTATCAACCTTGAGGTTTATAGCTCATGATTTGTGTTATGATCTTTAGATATTCATTGCCCATTCATAGTGTGCAGGGGTGTGAAACATAAGCTTTAATTAGCATTTAGTATTCATCAGCTGCTGTGATGATGTACACTGGCGACACACTTTATTGAAGTGTGGCCAGTTCCGCAAGCCGGGAGATTTCCCGGCTTGCAAGTGGCATCCCCTCGGCGTGCCGCGCGTCACCGATGCGCGGTCACGCGTCATCGGGTGCCTGCGCCCCCTGCACGTGCGTCCAGGGCTCCCCGACGGGGGCCCTGGTGTCCCGCGATGTGGGGGACGGCGGCAGGGGGTTCCGGGGGACCCGGAGAGGAGAGGGGGAAGCCGCGATCAGCGGGCCTCTCCTCCGCTGCTTCGGCGCGCGCCCGGCACCCTCCGGCGCGCGCCAGGTAACTGCTGCGGCCGAGAACGGGCAAATGCTCGAATAAACTCGGCCGCAGCAGTAGCCTATAGGGAGGCACCACACACCTGCGCGCGGTGAAGCAGGGTTATAAATAGCAATGTCTGGCTGCCTAAAATCACTCTTTGATAAAGTCCCTAAGGGACGAAACACGTCAGAGGATTTTTCCTTATGTCTTTTTAACCTTGGCTCACATGCCGTAATAAAGTTTTTTTCTTATTGCACCTTGCCTCCAGCCTGACCCTGTTTTGCAGTGCTCATGTTCCCATGACTTTCAGTGTTTGGTGATCCATTGTGGTGGTGTACAGAGCTAAAATTATGAAAATTGTGCCAGTGTCCAATTATTTCCGGACCTAACTGATATATATATATATATATATATAGAAAAAAGAGAAAAGAAGCGCCCGATCCTTGTGTAAAATCAGATAAGAATTTTAATACATCACGGACAAGACAAATGCACACTTACAATTTGTCTGATAAAATCAGGCATATTATGGGACCAGCCCATGCACCAACTGAAGACTCCACGATCGCCTCTGTGTAAACTGAAGTCCTTTGAAGTGCTGGATCTTGTGTCTGTATCAGCCGTTGTTCCAGAGAGTTGTCCCAGAGAGTAAGGGAATCTGTACTTTCCTTTGCGGCTGCTTAGTTGTAGCGTGCGGCCGCCATTCACCTCTCTCGTGGAGCACTGGGACCCGGAAGGGACTTCACACACGTCTCTGCGTCTCTGCGTCTTCACGTTGGTAGCTGGGAGCTGCTCGACCACCGTAGGTTCACTGCCACATATCCCTACGCGTGATCCCCTGATGAAATCCGCAAGGACGGAAGAAACGCGTAGGAATATGTGGCAGTGAACCTACGGTGGTCGAGCAGCTCCCAGCTACCAACGTGAAGACGCAGAGACGCAGAGACGTGTGTGAAGTCCCTTCCGGGTCCCAGTGCTCCACGAGAGAGGTGAATGGCGGCCGCACGCTACAACTAAGCAGCCGCAAAGGAAAGTACAGATTCCCTTACTCTCTGGGACAACTCTCTGGAACAACGGCTGATACAGACACAAGATCCAGCACTTCAAAGGACTTCAGTTTACAGAGAGGCGATCGTGGAGTCTTCAGTTGGTGCATGGGCTGGTCCCATAATATGCCTGATTTTATCAGACAAATTGTAAGTGTGCATTTGTCTTGTCCGTGATGTATTAAAATTCTTATCTGATTTTACACAAGGATCGGGCGCTTCTTTTCTCTTTTTTCTAAATAGGTGCTGTGGGAGTTCGGTGAACCCAAGAAGAAGCAGCCTGTACTTTTGTGATTCATTTATCCTGGACAATCTGAGGACTTAAGTATTTTTTGTGAACATTTACAATTGCTTTACCAATTTTTTTTTGAATATTATTGTTTTTGGTCCACTATTTGTTATGACTTGAATGTAATTCACAATTTAGGTTAGGTTGGACCTTGCATATTTTTAGTTATTTATGTCAATTGCACAGTTATTCTTTTGTCCTCTATTTTTGATAGAATTTGAATCAATTTTTGTTCATATTTTTCTATTTTTCTTTTTGATTTATATGCACACTTTTTCTTTTTAACACATTTTTAAAAAATAATTTTTTTTTTTTTTTTTTTTTATAATATTATCAATTGGGCATACATACGGCCCCTGCCACTTTTTATATTGATATTTATCTGTTTGAACTCAATTTATCGACCTGGTGCAAACACCTACCACATATATCAGCGTTGCAGCAGTTTTGGTGTGTTTGGTAAGGGGCGCTGTCTATAATTCTGTCAATATATATATATATATATATATATATATATATATATATATATATATATATATATATATATATATACATTTGTACATTGGCTTCATCATGCATATATATATATATATATAATAAAAGCATTTCGTTAGCCATAGAACGGAATTGTCTATTAATTTTTTATTATTAAAGCTTGGCTAACACGGTACTGATACCTCTACATCTATATATATATCAGTACCGTGTTAGCCGAGCTTTAATAATAAAAAATTAATAGACAATACCGTTCTGTGGCTAACGAAATGCTTTTATTATATATATGCATGGTGAAGCCAATGTACAAATTAATGGGTGAAGGGTGGGGGTACTTGCCTGGAGAGGGTGGTTAGGCATCGTGGGTGGGTATCGGGCAGGGCAGTTAACCCCTTAATTACTTTGGCAGGTTATTAACCGCTAAACTGATTAAGGGGTTAAGTGACATTAGAATGTATTTACAATGTATTTTTCTGGCAACTGAGGAGGACCAGGATGTTGGTGGCTGTCGGACGGCCTTCATATTGCTGTGGCAAGTAGAACTGTATCTTTTAACATTTATTTATGCTTTTTATTGTGTTTAATAATGGACAAAATAATCTATTATCTATATCTGGATAATAGTTATTTTGCACATGTATGTGTTTGGTGTGGGGGAGGGGAGTAGATTTATTTAAATGTATATGACATATTTTTTTTTTTACATACATGGTTGGTACCTTAGGTCTGTGGGGACCTCTGGAGACCACCTGGGGACCCACGGATGCCCACGGGTACCACCTGCAGACCCACGGGGATACCTGCGGGGAAGAACAGGGGGCCCCACAGCTGTGGGGGCCACCCAGACCCTCAGGGACAACCAGAGGGCCACAGATCCCATGGGAACCACCCTAGGGAACCCAGACACCTGTGGGGCTGACATGGGGACCCTGAGGCACCTGTGGGGCCTGTGGACACCCATCAGGACCACCGGGGACTCCCATCAGCCTGGGGTATTAAGCCTGTATGTAAAATAATAAATCATGTTTTTATGGGGGGGGCACAGGGTGGGTGGAATATGTATTGTTAATTAAATATAGTAATGTTTTTGTGGGGCTGTTCTGTGCATTGTTTTTATTGTGGGTAGCTGGGGTGGGGAAAGGGGGTATTGTCCCCAAGGGAGGGTGGTTAGGCATCCGGGTGGTTAGTTGGTGAGTGTGGTTAGGCCTCTCGGGTGGGTAGTGGGGGAGGGTGGTTAGGCCTCCCGAGTGAGTGGTGGGGGAGGGTGGGTTAACCTCTTAATTACTGTAGCAGTTAGTAACCACTAAGGTGATTAAGTGGTTAGGGGACATTAGATTGGCACTTTTTATTCTTGTGTATGTTTTTCAGCACCGGAGGGCATGGACGGTGATGATGATAAGGATGGCCTTCATCGTTGGTGCCTGGCAGGGGTGAGTTCAAGATGTTTTAATTTTATTAATTGTGATGAATGTATTTGAAATGGGCAAATGCATTATTATCCATATGTGGATAATAGTAATTTTGCCCATTAATGTACTGTATGTGTTAGGGGGCGGGGGGAGGGGGAGGAGGCTGTATTTTTTTTCAAGTATTGTTTCTCTTTGGAAGCACACCATTGGTACCGCAGGTCTGCGGGGACCGTGGGGACCCCCGGAGGCCCACAGGGACCCCCAGACACCTGCGGGGACCCCTGGACTCTCACGGGATCACCCGGGGACCCCTGCGGGGTCAGTCTTGGACTCCACCAGCCTGTTGTATGGATTGTGTGCCTGCAACAATGTAAACAAAGAAACATTTTCGAAGTACAGCTCCTTTTGTGCCTGCCTTTGGCTGGCATGTTTTTTTCTTGCGCATTTTTAAAGCATGATCACTTAACACAGCTTTGAGAATCATGCAGACTGGCAGAAATAAGCGCATTTAGCTGATCGGACGAGCTTTTTCAGATGTAGAAAGTTTTCTTGAAAAAAGCCTGTAAAGAATGCAAACTCCCTGTTATCACAGAGTGAATCTTGCTGAGCGCAATATTACTGTAACAGGGGATTTATCCCTGTTCTGGAAATATGCCTCTAATCCAGCAGTGTGGTGGTTAACTGCTGGTAGTCAATTAACCAACACCACCTGGCTGATTAGGTTTGTTAGAAAAGCCTGTCCTTGAGAAAGGAAGTGAGATTTCCTGAGTCTCACAAACTGTGGGACTGACCATAGGAACAGATGTCTTGAGCCTGCCAGAAGAAACTGCATGCTGCTTGCAAGAAAGCACCTCTTAACCTGAATGCTGATATAGTCTGAGGAAAAGGTAGCAACCCAGGAACAGAGAAGACTTTCCCTCTAATTACAAGAAAACAGATTAGACTTTCCTTTATAAGACTTTTTGTATATCTGCACATACTGTTGCGGCCCCTTTTATTCTCCTACATCTCCAAATTTTTTCGGGGATTTTTTCCGAACGTCACGCACTTTATCACGTTCACGCCGCATTAATGGCGAGACAGCGCTAATACAATGGACTTGGAAAAGGCGCCCGCGGCGCCTAAAATACTGGAACAAATTCTGCATCTGCCCGCGGCTGCCCGCGTTTTTCAAAGTTGCGTCGATACTGCCGCACTAGGGTAAAGGCGGCCGCCACTGTATAAGATGTATGTTTGAGGTTGGGAGACATGCTAATCTAAAGGGAGTTGTGGACTGCATAGGTTTCACTAGAAATACTCCCAAGTGAAACAACAGCTTTGTTTTACCCCTTATTTGCATATGTTTGGATGATTTTCTTATGTTATAGAAACAGGCGCAATACAAGTCTTGTTTAATTCCACCTTAAAAAAGTATCCATTACATACCTCTGCGCACGTCCTCCTACAATCACGTTCTAAAAGAATTATCGGTCTTAAAGCCACTTATCGGAGCTTAGTGAATCAGCCCCAAAGAGTATGATGGTGGGATTGTGAAACTTGTGATAGACATTTGATGTACTTCTGTGTGTTCCGGATATTTACAGATCTCAGAAGCTTCATACCATGATGTACAATCTGCATGATTTAATTTCCCCCTGCGGTTAATATCTATGCAGGATGTAGTATATTAAACACACTGAAGATCAGCAAGGTCTTAATTAACCTTTGCCGTACTGACACCGACAAATGCTGTTTCTTTTTAGGTTAAGTACATGTTAAAACCTTATAAGACAGCCCTGGGAATATGATGGGTTGCGATTTCTCAACTGGCAGAAAGACAATACATATTAGAAGTGTAAATATGTGAAATAAGAATCCTTGTGTTCAAATAAAGTTCTGTATAATCCAGTTTTAATATCTGTTTTAATGACTTGTGTGATGAATTTAAAAGTATGTACAAGACTTGTCCAACATCACAACAGAGGCAGCAGAAAGATTGCACCAAAGATTTGCAATGGATTCCAGCCTCTACAAACATTATCATGATGAAGAATTTGACCCAAAACGACTTCTAGAGATATACTTCTGTGATGAAAATTATCACTTGATAGAAGAACTCGTGGATTACCCTTTGAAACAATTGCATGAAACGTTCTCTTCAGGTTTGTATATTTATTGTTGACATAGACAGATATTTTTATATACAGGAAATGAATACAGTACATATTTATTACATTAATATAAAAATATATTTATTAATCATTTTTTTATTAACTAATAACTAAATGTCAAGCCAATGCACTCTATATATGTGATTTGCCTCCTGACCCCATCTGCAGGTAAAATAATTAAATACCAAGTGGTTGTTTATAAAGACGTGTTTCCTAAATAAAAAGTTAAAGTGCATTGTGCCGAAAAGGTGGTTTCTTACCTGAAATAAATAGCAACTTATTTTGCTTTCAGTGAGATCAAATGTAACACAGATAATGTCTTATTTAGATATACACACATGTTATTATTACCTGCTGCTTTAAAATTTAATCTTTTTTTTACTGTATTGGGTAATAGGAATGTTTTCTTTTCTATACCAAAAAAGCTTGCTAAATATAATGCAAGTGTATTTTATTATTTCTATTTCTTGGGGCAGGGCGTGTGAGAGGAGACACATTGATTGATATCTCCTTGGGCCCAACAGTTTATCATCTCTTATCAGCCAGTGATATCTTCAAAGAGATTATTGTGATAGAATTTACTGAGCCCAATATCGAGGAATTTGAGAAATGGCTTAAAAAGGATCCAGGAGCTGCTGATTGGTCATATGCAGCAAAGGCTCTTTGTGAACTAGAAGGCAACAGGTAACATATTTCCAAGTCAATTATTACAAGACAAATACTAGCTGTATGTGCCAGTAAACTTCTCTCCCCATTTTACTTCTCTCCCCATCTTCATGTTCCATCTTCTCAACATGTCAAAAGTTCTAAGCTGTGCTTTGCATATAAGCTCCTTTCTCCTGGTCATTCCCCATTAACATAACTTAGATTCATTACCTTATAGTGTCCCCTTACATTATACACTCTTTAGGTAGAGATTCTTCTCCCCCAATGTTTATTGTTTCTACCTAGTGCTTTTATCTTTGTATTGTATTATAATTATGTATAGTCCAGTGTCTGTATACTCACTATGTAAAAGCACTGAGCAAAGAACCAGTTCTATTCAGCATTTAGACTTATAAAAATGTGTGACGGTCGGGGTAGCTGGCATCACACAATAAATGTAAAAGCCCAGCTGGTTACGCCTACAACCGTTCAACCTGGCTGCCACAGTAATATTTTATACAGCCAAATATATTTAATATTTGGGGGAGAACAGGGGATGTGCAAATGTAACCCATGTCTGTAAGTCTTTATTCCCTTTAACAGTCCTTCCACCTGTTTAGAAATCCGGCATTGTCTTATGATGTGATTTATGGTCTGTATAATGGGCTTTGGGTGTAAGCCCTGCAAGAAAGTAAATTAGATTTTCCACTGTTACTGTCATTTTTTTGGAGGCAGACTCAGCAGTCCACTTTTTTGAAGCTTCCATAGAAGAGTTAGGATTGGAACCAGCGTTGGGACAGCTAGGTGTCAGGACTCCTGGGGAGAGGTGAAAGGCTGCTAATCAGATCGGGGAGTAAGAGCATTGTACTGCCCAGACTCTGAAGTGACTGCGCAGCGGGAGGTAGATTGTTTTTGTGTGCCAATTTGAATTCATCCCTCTCAGACAGTCTGATACATTTAGCACGCCCCTCCTCTGGCATTGTTGGCACCAACTCAATCCGTGCTCTGATTGACCAGCAGCCCCTGTCCCATGTAAAGGTCAGCCACCAAGTGCTATATAAGGGGTGATGCTTATAAGAGAAGTAGAGACTGAGAGACATTCTGGGAAGGAGTTTTGATCTTGATTGTGACCAGCTGGAGATACGACAGAGTGGCTGCTGTGTGTTCAGCAGTCTGATATCCTGAAGCAGAGAAGCGGACAGGGTAAACCTATTTGAGGCTAGAGTCTTCCCCAGGTCCCCAGTTGGTGAATGTTTGTCATAACTATGTATTTTGTGCATTTGCTGGTTCTGACAGAATAAACTCTGTTTAGTCAATTACTTTGCACTGTACTTGGTGATAGTGATACTGGAAGGTTTTTGGTGTTGGAAGTACTGGTCTCCAGTGACAATATGTTTATAACACATATTGTAAATTATGATGGACACCAATGTAGTTACGGACATAAGATCTGTGAGCACAGGAGATTTGCTTTTATCCTCCTATAAATCCAGCCTATTATATGTCTCAATCTATAAAGCATTAAACAATGCGTTAAAGTGTAAATAAATAGGAAATCTCGGGGTTCCTCTGCGGTTTAGATTGGTCTTTGAGGTTTTTCCGCTGAAAATAAATTGTAAAACACACAAAGAAGTAATGTGTAAAAAAATAACATTGTATGATAATTAGGCAGTGGATAATTAAAGTTGTTTATTGTTCCTTGTGTGAGAAATCTAGCACCAGAGTCAAAAATAGTTGTTTATCAAAGTCTCTAAACTGCGAGAGATGAACAAGAAACTGCACTACAGTTATCAATGGTATTCCTTCTATGATAAATCTGGTGCAGTTTTTGCACTGAGTTTGTCCCTATTTTTCTGACCTTGGAATAGATCCTGTAATGCTAAACTTGCTGCAAAACCAGCCATCTGTGAGTGACTCCAATGATTTACACTTTCATTATTGATCTAAAGTAACTCTGGTTATTCCTACAGAAAGCTGCAATGTCCATGTCATGGGAATTATGGGAGTTAAGGTGATCCATATAAGGGAATAATGGGGGACATGTATTGCTGAGATCTGCGGATACAAATAGCACATGCTTCAGCTAGTAATGAGATAAAGGTCCACATTTCCTTACACTGAATATTCTTCCATTGTGAAAGGGCTTCCATGTGCATTTTACAGTATAACTTTCTGCAACATATTTAGCTCATCTCTATTGTCAATAATTTGAGATTATATACACACACACATATATACATGTAATAGTATGCAAGAGAGAAAGAGAGGACCCCGCATCCACAAGACATGTAAACACAGCTAAATACCAATCACCACTCCCAGTAGAAGGCTGTGTGCCGAAACGCGTAGGAGCAGGTCCAGCAGGCAGGATCCCCTGGTTTGTCCCCTCTCTGGGTCACATTACTATGCTCTAACATCCCTCCTTGTTCCCCCTTGAATGTACCGACCACACTGTACCTGACCATAGGTGATGTATCACTCTTTCTAGCTATAGGCTTATATGTGCTTTGCAGGCTTTAATCTGTGTATCTCTGCTGTCACTTAAACTGCTACTTTTTGTCGCCTAGACAAACCCTACACTGCAGGGGTTAGTAGGCATATCAGACCTTTTGCAGATGATCACATAGCCCTAGCCGTGACTATTTAGTCTGTTGGGTGTCACACCAGGTATATTTTGTCAGGTGTTTCAGAATACTATCTGAGTGTATTTTGGGCATCTTCATTGAGGGAGTTGTTTAGCTTTGTAATGAACAGGGGATCCATGCTGTATTTTAAACATTTCTGTGCTTTGTTTTAACCATTTTTGTTCTGTGACAATACATTTAATAAACTTTATGTGATTTGTACTGATACAAATACTAGAGTGCTTTATTTAGGGCCTTTTTCTCTCTCTCAACATATATACATGTGTTAACAGAAAGAATATAGGGTGAGCGCACTTACACTTCTATATATATTATTAAAGCCCATACACTAAATGGTGTACAGGATTACCACCAACAGACTGGTGGGGTGGATGGAGATATATGGCAAGTAGTAAATAACTACTAACAGGGCCAAGTGTGAGTAACCACTCATCAAATGGTATATTTGAGTCTATTTCTGCGCTTCTCCAGACCGTCACAGTGGGGTTACTTGACTTGGCGTAGATTCACTACCCTCACGTCACAGGAGGGGGGATTTCCGTCAAACGAAGGATACACAATGTGTATGATAGAAACATAACAAATACTAGTCAGTTAAACAAGATGTCAGTTAAGCTACTGGTACTAAATAGAAACTTATCAGATAATACATTGAAATGACAGCTGCACAATAGTAAATGTGCAGACAATCAAAACACCCATTTTGGGAAGTGTGGGGATGGTGACTGGGAGAAATATGATAGAATATTAACTACTCACACGGCCTTGTGTGAGTTGTAAACTTAAATTGGTATCTCTTTCAGTCTCTGGTCTGTTAAAACAGCTTTAGTACTTCACAGTGGGTTGACTGCAAGCGTCAGTGCATCACTCGCCCTCATACCACCAGTGGGAGGTCTCCGACCCAGGGAATAAATACACAGTGTGCATAGTCAAAGCGTAACAAATATTAATTAAAAAACATATTCACATCTAAATACAGCTCCGTGGTCACTGCAGAGATCACTCTCTCTATAGCATCCGAGCTGCTGTCCGCTGCCACGCCCGGAAGTGGGACACACCCACCAAGGCTCAAAATGATTCCGTAAATAGAGCCTTTTGAGCCTCTGACTCCACACTACCGAAGCGCGTGTATCCCACCACCACACACATACAGGCACAGGGTTCGCAGTATCTCATAATGGCTGCTCAGATTCAAATCCCCAAGGTAGGCTGTTTAGGCGGGCTTTTGCCAGGTTTAATTGATTAATTAATTGTTTGATTGATTGCAATTACTGTTTATAAGCCACACTTGTTTGATGGGGTATATATATATATATATATATATATATACACAGTGTTCGACAATTCATTATAACTACACGCCCGTGGCGAGTGGATTTTGGCCGCTGGCGAGTCGTTGCTGCGGCTCTATGAATTCCCCTGTTTGCGCCAATTTTTTTTTTAAATGAATAAATAATTCCCCTTCCTGATTGGGTTAACGCTGGGAAGAGGGCCGGCAGGCAGCGCTGGGTTAGCCCCTTTCCCCGATTTCCTCCCCCTGATCTCCTCCCCCTCCTGATCTCCTCTCCCCCTGGCCTGGGGTGTCCACCACCTGGGATGGGGGAGATGGGGGGTATGTGTTGCGCGGCTGTGCACGTGGGTTGGGTGGTGGTGGTTCCCGCTCCCATGTGCTGCCCCCTCCCGTGTGCTGCCCCACTCCCGTGTGCTGCGCCTCTCCTGTGCGGCCCCCTCCCGTGTGCTGCACCGCTCCCGTGCGGCCCCCTCCCATGTGCTGCCCCGCTCCCATGCTGCCCCACTCCCGTGCTGCCCCACTCCCGTGCTGCCCCACTCCCATGTGACCCCCTCCCATGTGCTGCCCCATCCCATGTGCTGCTCCTCTCCCATGTGGCCCCCTCCCGTGTGCTGCCCCGCTCCCGTGAGCTGCCATGGGGCCCCCTCCCATGTGGCCCACTCCCATGTGGCCCGCTCCAGTGCTTGCACAGGGTGGGGAGGCTTCCCCCAACTCCACTGTGTGTGGAGGGGGCTTCCCCCGTCCCCCTCCACAAACGCGACCAACAGCCGCAGGAAGAGCCGGGAGCAAGATTGCCGACACTGCTCCGTGAAGGGAGGGTGAGGTCCCTGTGTTCCTCCGGAGATACGGGGTGAGTGATATCATCAGCCCACCAACATT